>NC_133229.1:28113941-28291441 GCF_040436345.1 Pagrus major
CCATTTCCTGCCATTGTGATCGTCTGCCCGTCCCTGATGTGTTTCACCTGCGTCTTATTATCTCTACCGCCCTTGTGTATGAAGTCTGTGTGCTTCCTGCTCTCTTCGTCACTTCATCTGTTTAATTTCCCCGAGTCTGTTCCTGTGTCTCCTGTCCCAACTTCCCCAAAGTTTTTCTGACTTTTGATTCCTCGTGTTTTCCTGGTTTGTACTTTGCGTTTTGCTTTTGTCTCTTGGATTTCCCTGGTTGTGTTATCTGCCTTTAGCCTGCCTTGTGTAGTTGCTTCTTTTTTTCGATTCTGGATTTTGGATTTAATAGACTTTGGTTTGCAGCTTTTTTTCGAATAAAGCTTGTTTTTTGTTCCCTTACCGTGCTGCATGTGTCTTGCATTTGGGTCCCTTTTCATGTGATCTGACATTTTTCTTGTGATAGTTGAAAGTCAAACAAAAAGACCAATGACAGTCCAGCGAGTCGTGTGAATCCGTGTATCATTCGTTCATTCGTTTTTCAAAATAAAACCAAAAATAAGAAAACGAAAAAACAATTCCTTTTCTCAGTATTCGTTTCCTACACTAAAATGAAAAAACGGATAACGACTCGTTTTTTTCAGTTTTCGATTTTATGCTCAAATGAATAATGGAAAAAACGGATAACGAGCGTTTCCCGTTTCATGTTTTATCCCATTTTGATCTGAAAAAAGTTCAATGAGCCGGAAGCGGAAGTGACCGTCTCTGTCTCTGTACTGCGAGGGCGCGCAAAACAAAAATAATGGCAGGACTTGAGGATCATGCAGATATAATTGGACAGCTTTTTGAGGATGGTAAAACGCATGCCGAGATTTCTACCACGCTCTGGTAACGTCAGAGAATTGACTGGCTCTGCTAACGTTAGCTTTGCTCCAGGCCACTTCCGGGTGACGGTAATTTCCGGTGTAGGTACCAAATGCTTGCAACATGAAACGGGAAACGCTCGTTATCCGTTTTTTCCATTATTCATTTGAGCATAAAATCGAAAACTGAAAAAAACGAGTCGTTATCCGTTTTTTCATTTTAGTTTAGGAAACGAATACTGAGAAAAGGAATTGTTTTTTCGTTTTCTTATTTTTGGTTTTATTTTGAAAAACGAATGAACGAATGATACACGGATTCGTGTGTCTGCAGGTATAAGCATCCTAGCAAATTCACTTCAGCCCAAATGATGGTACACTGCCAAAAATGATTGGTAAACTATATGTTCAGACAGTTAGTACTCGTTATAAAAACACTTTCTACAGGCAGAAAAACTGACATTCAATCCCACTGACGTTCTGTTTCTGCCCACCTGATTAAATCTACGCATTCACTCTCCTTTCAGCTCGGTTAACACCCGAGGAGAGTATCTGTCTCTTCAGTTTCACTGTCTTCGTTGTTTACTCCGAGTCTCTGTTGAAGTTGCCGCGCAGTCGAACTCGTCTGGTGTTGTTTGCCGCTGGAGAACCAAGACATGGAGCTGAAAGAGGCTAAAATGTGCCCGGAGCTGCAGAGTTTTGGTGTCAACACCCAATTAGCTGAAGTGGTTGTTTCATTTTTGACTCTGTGCTTCTCACATTCTCACTTAAGACTGAAGAAATAATGTGATAAAAGGGGGAAAAAAAGAAACATCAAATCTACATTTTGGGACGTCTCACTCTGCACAATATCTCCAAATGTATTACTGCTGCTGAAACAAAGCTGTCGGCTGTAACTAATTTGATTTTCGATGTCTTATAACTGGCTTGATAAGACTGAAGTGTGAAGACTTGTGAAGTGAAGCTCCTCTGCAGCATTTTTCCAGCCTCGCTGAGCGGCTCCTGTAAATGACTTTCTTACTGACAGATCTCTTTTCCTTCGTCTCCCTCAGGGTTATGTTCTTTCTCCAAGCTTGTACTTTCTTAACACTAATGACTAACCGCAGCCAGTATGTAGATAGACGGTCTTATCAAGTTTGGGAGTCAAGTTAGGTCATTTTTAATCTTTTTGTAAAAAAAGAGAGAAAAATAGACAATGTGTTGATCACTTTGTGCCCCCACGATGAGGCAGAGTCATCATTGTGTAGCTTTAAAAAGCTAAGGACAAGGTCACCGCTTTTTTTCTGTAACCTACTGTGATAAAAGGCGAGCGAATTGAATCAGTGGATGAGTGCAAATATCTGTCATTGATTGCAATAAACACATTCAAAAGTCAGACATTCAATCTGTAGAGAGGCACTGAAGCAGCTGCGCATGAACTCTGTCAATGCCATTTTCATTGCATATATTATTTCAGCAGCCTTTAGCAATAAAAACAGATTAGCGAGCTCGGTGAAAAGTGGACAGGAAGGTTACCGGCAGGCAGCAGGAGGAACAGACTCAACCTTTGGGGAGCATATGGGGCGAGGAAAGATGATGCCGCTCCTGACTGCCCAGGTCAGCCCCGTCGAGGACGCTGTGAGCTCTCCTGCAAGCGTCTCAGACTGCCAAATATTCAAGCACGAACGTGGGATTATTTTATCCCTGCTGCAGTGTAATTGCTTAATTTGCAGAATAAATTATGTGGCTTCTTTGTCTGTGCATATTTTCAACTGATAATCAACTTTTTATTGGACTACACGGAGCTATAATAGGTTATTTTGGTCCGTATATCACATATTGTTGTAATCATCCTTGTGTTTTGTTTAATTGGTTTTATTATTGTATGTTTTTCATCATAAATCCTGTCGAGAAACAAACCGAAAAAAAAAAAAAGAAAATCCCTTCTGGAGCGATAAAAGTTTAAATTAAAAGGGAAATGAAATGAAGTAAAGTAAAATGAAATGAGTGTGTGTAAGCGTGCACATATGCATATATACGGTACATTACATCGTGTGTTTGTGTGTTTGTTTGTGTGTGTGTGTTTGTGTGTGTGTTTGTGTGTGTTTAGTGGCCGTGCGTTGCCACCATGCAATCAGAATAAGTGCCTTCTTCTAATTGAAAGGAAGGAAAACAAGTAGTTGACCTTCCCACCACTCGACTCTTATGAAAAAGGAACTATTATATTATATTATATTATATTATATTATATTATATTATATTATATTATATTATATTAGTGGACTGCTCTGGTCTTCTACAGTTGTATTAATTTGACGTGAAGACATCCAGACTTCCACATTATAGCCAACAAAACCAACTTTTCTCTTCTAATTTAGTTTAAAGCTGAAACCAGAAGTCTGCAGCAGCTCTCTCTCTCTCTCTGCACGACGAGATGTAAAAAAAAAAAAAGAAAAATCATCCATTTGAACATTCATTCCTTTAATTTTCTCTGCGCGGGGTTAAATTGATTAGTGCTCGCAAAGGTCTGTTAGTTGGGCGAATGCGTCGTCTCTTGTTCATTTACTGGAAATTGGCTGTAGGTCAAGAACAGAGTGACCCGTCCTCCTCTCAGCTGAACAGACAGATTTACATGGATATAACTGGGAAACTGAAGTGACCAGTCAGAGACGCTCAGGGATGTTGTGCTTGGTAAAAAACAAGGCAAGCAGATCCCTTCATAATCCATCTTACAGAGACATGCTGACAGAAAGTCCCAGGGTTCAGCGTTTCAGTGAGACAAGACTCAGCAGTTGTACCGCAGCAGTGAACAAGCGTCGGTTTGTTTTTAGAAAAAGATGCATCTAGATCTGATTCCTATCCAGTTTTGAATGCACTAACTGAAAGTCACTTTGGATCAAATTATGTGGTTGACCAATGAAATCTAATGTTTATATGAAAATAAGGAAAAGCCTTGTGGACCAGATTCTGACAAGGCAGCAGGATTTTGGCTCTCTACTGTTTCCCTCTTCAGGAAAGAAAGAAACAAGCTGCAAATTAAATACAAACACAATTTAGTTTTTTTAAAAGATTTAATTTAACGGACCAAAGTGTGCTGTTTGTAATTCGACAGTCGTTTGGCAGCAAAAAAATACTCATTTGAGGGAACGATTTATCAAAATACAGACGCCATTATCCCTACACACCTGGGATCCTGAGACGGCAGCCGTTTGATTGGCAGCTCATTTAACCAGATATGAGCCTCTATGCCCGCCCTAGAGCCTGCAACAGCCAACGAGTGCTCATGTAGACAGGAGATATATCAGGTTCATCATATCGTCGTAAATCAATCACTGTTAGGTTGCTGATGCTGATGGCTGAACTAAAGTCCATCAGTGTCCAGCTCCTCAGGTCAAGACTCTGCTGTCCACTTACATCTGAAGGAGAAAGGTCATCCCTTTGAGGACAACCACATGATGGCCGGTTAAGTCAACGACCCACAGCTGGCTCTTCAAAAAAATGAAACAAGTCCAGTTGCCTACGATACAGCACTTAAAACTACTAAGACCTGGGTGACTGAGAACCTTCTTTAACATCTTTGAACTGCTCCTCTAATATCAGAGCAGACTGGCAGGGTAGGAGCAATCGTAGCAGCCATGTGATAATAAAGCAGTGTTCTTTTTAATTTGATGACAGGCCACTCATTGGAAACGGGATCGAGCCTAAAACCGATCGTTCAAACTGAATATTATCTCAGAAACCTGGTAACCAGTCTAGTGTTTGCATCCGCAGCTACCTTAATGACCAAACAGGCATTACAAGAATTTCAGATTCATTATATCAGATATGTGATTCATCAGAGTTATGATACGTGTTATTCATGCACGAACAATAGCTGAAAATACGTAAAGGTTTCTGTGAGAGTTGAAATTTGTAATCGTTGTTGCCAAGACGGCTTTCAGCAAGCAAAATAAAATGAAGGAAGAAAAAGGGGCAGTCTATCATGTTAACAATGTTCAGTTTATCAACACGCTACCATCCACTCCTGCCCGGTGACATATTCTGACATCATCTGACATCATCTGACATCATCTGACGGTGAAAGAGCAGCGCTGGAGAAGTTTGGCTGCTTTTCAAGTCGTTGCCTCTGGGGAGCGCACTCCTGCCCGCTCAGCCGTTGGAGCTGCTGCACTTCAGTTTGCCAAAACAACTTTCCGGTTTGTACGCGCAGGGGACCTCTGGATCACTTCACATTTCATAAAATGTTGTCAGAGTCAAAGTGTGCTGGTAGAGCCAGAGCTGTGTGCTGAGGGACTGCAACAGAGGCCTGGCAGCGGCGGCTCTAGCTGGGACTATAAAGGCCGAGCAGCCCTGAGCCGACCAGGATGTATCCGTGCTCCAGCTAACCACCGTGCTGCAGTGAGGTTTTCTCTGGAATATCTATTTTTGTTGTTGAATTTTGTTGCTGACACCAGCACTGAAGGAGTGTGTGTGTGACAGCAGGGGGCTGGAAATGTCCTCAAAGGCATACTGAAAGAAACAACCAATGCAGACAGAAGCAGCAGAGCTTTAATTAACATCAGATAACTGACTTCTGTCTCCTGAAATGTTTCTGAGTGCTGACACTCCCCAGTGAGCTTTAACGTGATGATGTGTAGACATCAAGGTGACAACTGCAACACAATTAGCTGAAAAGTAATTTTTTTAATGATCATTGTGAAGCAAGTTCTGACTACATGTAAAAATGTGGTCGTTGAAATGTTGTTGAAAAACTGATTATATGTGATATGATGGTGGCAGCTGTGGCTCAGGACTTAAAGCCAGTTGTCCACTAATTGAGCGTCTGTGTTTGTTGAAGTGTCCTTGGGCAAGATACTGAACCCTGCTCCCATTGGCTCCTCCACTGAGCGGACAAAGGTTCACATACATTCAATATTTACTGACATTTACTGACATTTCTACAAAATGTGTCATTCATGTTCACATTATATGTTTATCACCTGCCTGTCATGTCCAGAGATTAGGGGAGTGGTGGTGGAGATACAGTAAAGAAGGCTGCCAATCAAGTCACATTAAAAATATTCTGTGGTTTCACTTTCACAAATGTTAAAATGCTGCGGTGCCTCGTTAAAACGGTGCCGGTCCGTGCAGCCAACAACAGAGCAGCCGACATTATGCTAGCACTAGCAGTCCGTCGTACAGGTAGCTCTCAAGCCGGGGACACTCAGACTGTGAGCGGTATTATTCAACCCTACAGAAGGAGGGGGTCAAAATCTGGATGTCTCTCTGAATCCTGTGCTCTCTGATCTAAGTAGCCCATAAAGAAATGACCGGGATGTCTGATTTAAAAGTTTGTGTATGTCCCCTTTAAAACACAATCCTATATGTAATACATATTTTACTGGGACGCCTTAATGGCTATTGTCTTGCAAGTCAGCAAAAGCACGCTAATGAACACAGCATGTTTGTATACGACCAGGAGTTGAATGACTAATTATTGGCTGTGGTTGTGACCGCTGTAAGTAACATAGCCTATAATCATAACCACATAACAGAACAAAATGTGGAGAAATTGATTTGTTTGCTCTTTTCTGTTCACATTAAAAAGACATTATTTGCTTGTTGTGTTTTGTTGCAAAGGCAACAATTATTGTGTGCGACTGTCTGCAGCGAGCACAAAGCTTCAGCCGGTACAGGGGGGCAGGATCTCTGAAGAGGAGGGCTCCAGTTTATGAAGTGGTTATTAACAACACTCGGTACCAGCAGATATGGGATCCACATAATTAGCATGACAACGTGACAACAAAGAAAGACATTTGCATTTGTTCAAAACTTGCACAGCTTGTAGCTGAAAATGAAACATATTCTTACAAATTTCATGCCAACAGAGAGATGTTTGTTATCCAGCATCATTTGTCCCACAGTGAGCTGGAGTCCAGCATCAAAAGTGCAAAAATGGAGCACAATAATTCATGAAGAAAAGTAATTTTAAGGGTCAGGAACAGATCTGTGTCTTCCTCTGTAAGAAGGGCTGGCTAATGACTTTACAGCCTGTTTAAAAAAAGGACAACAACTTCTGCAGACGCACGCTGGATGCGGCGTCTCAAACACAACACAAGGGAAGATGTTGTGTGTGCGAATGTGGGCCGGAGCCTTAAGACGTGAGAGATCAAACGTATGGCAGCGCCTCTGGCTCAATATTTCCTAATGCAGAATTTTATGCATATTTCACAAAGTTGTGTTGTGTAAAGAGGCCAAAGCATTTGGAAACGGAGCTGTGCTGCAATTTAAACTGATGGTCCTGTTTACTGACAATACAACACCCACAGCTTATATTATGTGCAGCGTGAATTTTAAAAGTTTACAGGTAGAAGAAGAATGTTGTAAAATATGCCTGACAAAAGAAATGAGTCAGACTCCTCAGGCTGTTTTTTCTGCGATGTTTTTAGACGTTTATCAGACCGCTGCCGTCTGGTCCAGTCCGGTGTTTCATCCCTTGTGTGCCTGGTTAATTAGAACAGGCTAACCTAATTACCTTGATGGCACGTTACGTCATTTAGCGCTTTGACTGACCTCTGTCAGGAACCAGGTAATTGCTGCAACATTAACAGGTCTGTGGCACAATCTGTAGCCTCCATTAATGAGCAGCAATATCCCAGTGGCCATTCATTTGGCGATTTTGCAGGTCAAGCTGTGTCTGGCTTAAAACTGGCTTAAATTTTGAATGAGAATGAGGTCCTAACTAATTAGGCTCTTGAACGCATCAAAGACGTTATCGAACTAGGTGAGAGATTACAGGCTTCGGCTGTAGGACTGTCAAGTTAGTTTTATTTATAAAGCCCCATTTCACAAGAAGAAATATCTGATGACACTTTTCAATTGGAGCAGGTCCAGACTATAATCTTTAGTTAATTAAATCGTGTAAAAACCTGCCTCACGTATCGTCCATTCAACACACCACGCAGGACAAATGCGAGCAATTGTCGCACCAACACATTTTTAATTCTGAACAACCCACATCTGTTGTGTCGGGTCATTATCAGAACAGCCTATCCTCATCAGAAGAATTACCACACAGGTCGACTATGAAAGCAGCTTATTACAACACATATTTAGATTTCTCGTTAGGCGGCGACCTCAGCAGCTGTAGTGGCCGTTACGGCTGCAAAGGAGGAAGTCAGGAGAAGTAGTATACAGAGTGAAAAGACTGTAGAGGGAGGAGGTCAGGGATGGATGGAGGTTTGGGTAAAACAAGCACAGGACTTTGATTCAGGATACCTGTTTGTGCCCAGAGTGAAACCAACTGGATGTACTTTCAGTACTAGATTCCCTCTTATTTGACTTTGGATTGTGGTTAGAGGAAGTCCTGCAGATACTTTCTTAATCTTCTTTCTTCTTGTTACAAACACTAGTAGCCATTTTTCAGCATTTCTTCTGGCAAATTTTCTTGTGAATTTTCTGGCTGAGATCTCCACGAAACATCCTTTCTCCTTGGCTGGTCAGCTGTGCAGCAGCCAGTGAATTCACAATCTTTAGCAGCCAATTTGATTTTGTGCCTGCCAAATTATTTTTTGGATCTCAGAAGTCGGATCGAAACACAGGTGGGCTACCTTCCAGAGCGGCTAGTAGACCCGACAGACTTCAAAGCCAAAGTCAAGAAATGAGCACACACACACACACACACACATACATGCATGTGCACAGCATGCCTCCCACACACATATACACACTCACAGAAACTCTCCCTGTGTCTTGATGGCGAATATTTCATGGCTCATTTGTCTGAGTGTCTGAACAACAGAAAGCAAGAGAGACAGAGAGATAAAAACTAATGACAGAGACGAAAAGAGAGAGGATGAATAATAGAAAGAAAAAGATGAGAGGGAGCGCGAATAATAAAAAAGAGAAGATGAGACTGTGGAGGGAGAATGGGTGTTGAAGTAATGATGCAGGGATAACATCCTCCTTATTGTCTCTGCTTCTCCCTCTGTGTCTCCCATCTTTGTCTTGTTCTCCTTCTGTCTCTTCTCTTTGCTTCTCCATATCTCTGTCTTTCTTTGTCTGTCTCTCATCTTTCAAGTCATTTCATCATCAGCCACGCAGCAGAGACAAGGCCAAGTCAAGAATCACTCCAAGACTATTTTTTTTCTCTCTTCTCTTGAACCAAGACCGTTAAGGAAGTCTTTCTGGTTCACATCCCTTGAATGAATCAGAGAACATGCCGACCAAGGCGCCACTGAAAGAGACGAAAAGAGACTAAAACTCAACGTTTAAGAGATGCAAAACACCAAATCCAGATGGTAAACTACCACAAAGAGATACAAGACAACAAGAGATGTACAAGACAGCTGCAGAGATATCCAAAATGTCCACAAAGAGATGCAAAAGGAATTAGAGTAGATGCAAGAATGGGAGCAGAGAAATGCAAAATGACCACAAAAAATGCAAAATGGCCTCAAAGAGATGCTACATGTAGACCAAGAGATGCAAAACAACCACAAAGATATGATAAACAACCACATAGAGATGCCCAACGACCACGAAGAGATGCAAACTTGTGTACTTAACGTGCTGACTTGTTTGTGTCTGTGTACAACTACTCCGCATGCCTTTAATTGCCCCCCGGGGACAAATAAAGTTTTTCGTGTTGAATTGAATTGAAACCAGAGCAGTTGAAAACTGGAAGCAAAGAAACTCAAGACAACTACAAGGCAGCAAAGATTTTAAAATAGCCACAGAGAGACGACACATTTACCAACCAATTAAAAACAACCTCAGAGATCCTCGTGGCCACAAAGAGTTAAAAATGACCAGCAAGAGGTGCAAAACAACTTCAGAGAAACACAAATTGATTACAAAGAAACATGAAACAGCTACTGAGAAACGCAAAATTAGTTTCAAATGGCCACAAAAAGATGCAAAGTGAGTGCAAAGAGATCCTAATAAACCACAAAGAGACGCAGACGAGTAAGAAGAGATGTAAAACTGCAGCAAAGTAATGCACAATGACAATACAGAAATACGAAGAAATGCCACAAAGAGTAAAAAATGACCCCAAAAAGATGCAAAACAAGTTCAAAAAGATGTAAAAAGGCTTCTGAAATGCAAAAAACAAACAAAATCTGAGATGCTAAACAACCACAAAGAGACTGAAAACAACTCTGAAGAGCCACAAAACTGGAGCAAAAACTGCAAAATGACAACACAGAAATGCAAAACAGCCACGAAGAGTTAAAAATGGCCACAAGCAGACGTGAAACAACCAGAAAGGGACGTTAACAAGCAACAGAGACGTGAAAACAAAACAAAAAGAGATGCTGAACGGCACAAAACAGCATCAAAGAAATGCAAAACTGCCACGATGAGGTTCAAAACAACCACAGAGTGCGTCTCGTGCCTCCTGCAGCCTCAGCTCTCATGTAGGAGGAGGTATGAAGCTGGTCCGTGTCCACGTTCACATCTGATCATCTCTGATTCGGACTCATTCTTACACCTTGAATTAACATGCAGCTCATATCCAGGTGGATCCCAGACAGGAATTATCTCCACATTTCTGTTACAACCTACCATCTAATAATGAACCTCAAATACATGACAGCAAGAAAAAAATCACATAGGTGTCACCCCGCGAGCACCTTCCTCTCGTAGCTAATTTAAAATGACTGGATGTGAAACGTCTCCGGGGAGGTCTTCGGGCTGCACGTTACATTTCTGTAACTTTTTTGAAACTAGCCCTTAATTAACATCCCGCAGGCATTAAGCTGCTTCTTCCACATCTTATTGAAACAGAGACCAAATGTGTGCATTTTAAATAATTCTGTTAGTTTGAATAATTTAATCGCAAATAACCAATAACACAAACCGAAATAAGAGGATCCGGCGAAAAGGTTTCGCTGGAGGAGGACTCGAGTTGCGTGTCTGAAGAATGAGTTTCCTTTGATACGAATATGACATCCCTGAATCTTGACTCCTTTCTTCTCCCTCTGACCCTCCCCTTTCCTCCTCCTCCTCCTCCTCCTCCTCCTCCTCTGCTCCTCTCATTATGTGCTGCTTTAATTAGCCCGTCTGATATGGCAACCGGACTTCAGAGAGACAGCGAGAGAGGAAGATAGAAAGATAGAGACATGGATGGAGGAGGGAAAAATAGAGAGATAAAGGAAGAAGTAAAGAGGGTTTTTTGAAGTCGACAGTGCACTTTGTGGGTTAATTACACAAGCTTCTCTTTCTTCTTCTTCCTCTTCTTCTTTATTTTGTGACAGTGTGTAGATGGAAGGCTGCTGGAATGAAATAGTCTTGCAATAAAATAACTTAAATAAGTGGATAAATTAGTAATATGACATGTCTGTTGCAATACTGCGAAACACACCATAATCTAATTTTAATAAAGCATTTACATTTGCCCTCTTTTTTTCCCCCGCTTACTTACAGCTTCTGACTTATATTAATTACATATTTCACATCATATAGATTAAAAATTTAAAGCTTTGCAATGTTTGCTTCAGAGGTTTTCTTCTCTAATAAGTCTGCAGAAGACATCAGCAAACTGCGACTTGTGTTAAAAAGTCAGGTGATCAACAGGACAGTCATCGTCTAAAGTCAATTTTCTTGGTCAGACGAAACAAAGAATAACAAGAATTTTATTCCATTAATTGAGAAAATAACCAGCAGATCAGTTGATGAAAATAAATCATGGCATCTCGTTAAAGATAGTTTTAAAAATAGTATATATCTGCTGTTGACTTTGGCCCTGAAAAATGTGTATCAGCCTTCTGACACCATATGGGCTTTAACTCCATTGTGTACGTGTTGTTGTTGTGCCTCAGCAGGCTCCCACACAGGCCAGATACCGGCCAGATTGCCGAGTTGTGTTTAATGCCAACTACTTTTTAATGGTGATTTTCGTACTCAGTGTGAGATCTTATTATATGTAAGTCGTGCTCATTCATCCGTCCAGTCGGATGAAGCACACACAGTGGAAACAAAGGCTTTTATTCCTCGAACATAAAACAAACTCACTCATGTTTTTAGCCTCTCTTCTGAACACAGTCTGTGCTTTGCTGTTTCCTTCACTGTACTATGGTGGTTGTCAGTCTGTGCAGGCGGCCCTGTACGACTTGAAGAACATGATCCTTCGCTGTACTCCCACATGTTTGAACAGACTACTTCCACATCCTTTTGGCTTGTGACTCTTTAAACGCACAACATGTAAGGTCTCCAAATCTCTCTATTGGATGCAGAGCCAGACCTTCAAAAAGGAATAAACACCCAGAGTCACATCGGATTCTGCTTCGATCCGAACGTGAGGAGAGCTCAGAGATGACTTCTTACTGGCTTTATCTTCACTCCTATTTATCAGCCTGACTGTAGCAGCGCCCTGCGGGGCTGACCTCCGTTGTCGGTTTGTTTTTGTTCTGTAATGTTGACCACTGGCTGGAGCTGGAGGGGAAATGTACTTTACTTCATGAACTTAACGTTAAAGAGAGGAGAGAGTGAAAGAAGAGAGAGAACTCAAGTCTCAGGTGAGTGCTGAGTCTAGTGAGAGTTGACCTGAATGCAAACACACCCCCTGGGTTGCTTACGGCTAATTTAGTAAAGCAACCGGTCTGTTTGTGGTGAACAAACACTCCCACAAGTAGCTGAATAAACACAAATGATCCCTTTGCTTCACTGGTGGTGAACACACCATTAAACAACCACAGCAGATGGAAATCTATCTGATGTGATGCACAAACGTTCACAGACGAGGAAATGTTTTAGTTTTATTCACGTTATGTTGAGTCTCGTTTGCCGACTTCCTTCCTCACTCTCTGGCTCTCTCCTGGAAGTTATAGTGACAGTCGCCCAAACGAAACGCACGGTTTACCATCAGGAAACATAAGTCAATAAAATAAATAACAAAGATCTACATTCTTTTATATTATATCCTTCAAGCTAAGCAGTGGCAGCTTGCGAACCCCTTGCCACATACTGTACTTCAACTTCAACAAAAGAGTTTGTATTTTTTTAGAAGTCTGAAGAAGTAAAAATATCCAGTGTCAGAGAGAAACACTGAGAAAAAAAGCATCATTTAGGGAGAGAAAATGAGTTTTCTGGTCTTTTTCCACTATAATTAGAAAGCTTGCTTCATCAGTTGACCTCCTTGGAGGGTTGCAATCATAATTATGTCTGCATTTCATTGAGGTCTTCTCTCACCTGGCTGTCGTTCACGCTGCATCAAAGGGCATCTGCATAAAAAGAAGACTCGTTCTTCTTTTTAAATCTCAGGAGCTCAGCGGGCGGCGCCGGGCTGCAACACCAGGTCTCATTTACAATAAATAGCAGCTCATCGCTCTCCCGGCTACTGAGTCTGGATGTGTGAACGTACACGACAACAACATCACCAGGGTTATTTTCTCAGACTGGAGCCAAAAAAAAAAAACATTACACAACAGTTTTCACAGGCTGATGATGTTACCTCTGTCTTATTAAAGAAAAGCTCACTTAAAAATGAAAATTCAGTCATTATCTAATAACCTCAATGCTGATAAAAACATTTCTGAAGCTTCACAGCAAAACAGAGATGCAGCTTTCTTCTAAACCACTGAAGTAGCTAGATTCTTGTTTTAAAATGTAAAAAAACAGCTGATAAAAACATAAAATGCCTCCACACAGCTCGTCCTGAGTAACCCAATTTTCCAGAAGCCTTAAGATCCCAAACTGATTTGAAAAGACATTATTGAGACCCCTCTTCACGGTAGCTGCTAAGCTAAAAAGCGCTAGCCTGTACCTGTCTGAGGTGCACGAGCAAGAAAGAATTATAAAAAGCCAACATGTTTCAACCACTCGGTCTGCTTTTGTCAGCCTTTTGTAGTCTTCTCATCGCTTGTTATTTAAATTGTTTCATTATTTTACATTTGTTTCATGAGATTGTTTTCCTATCGGCTGTTGCCACTATGTAGGTGAGGCCACATCGTGTTGTTAGTTGTTCGAAGCCCTGATGAAGGACAGAGTGGTCGAAACATGTTGGTTTTTTTTAATGACTGGCTCCTTACACCTCATCCAGTGTTATTTAAATCTCTGGAAATCGTATCTCTACAAATAGTATTCGAGTAAAAGTCTTAAAACTATTTGATATTCAGTGCACTTAACTACCAAAAGTACCGTAGCACATAAATCAACATTTGTCCGACCGAATATCCAATATTGTGATTTCTGTAAAACCGATCGCAGATGAAATACATTAATTTAAAAATGCTCTATGTTGGCTCTGATGACTAGTTACTAAAGTTTTCCAATAAAAGTCGTGGAGTCGAGGTATAAAGCAGCAGAAAATGTGAATACTCAAGTAAAGTACAGGTCTTGTGAACAGTACTTGAGTAAACGTACAGTACTTAGTTACATTCCTTCAGCCTGGTGGTGAGTAGATAATGACTGAAGCCTCACTTTTGGGTGAACTTATCCTTGAACTCGTCGTGTGTCCCTCTGTAGTCGTTGTGTTTCTGGCATTAGTGTTTCAGAGGACTTTGATGAAGTCCGTCTCTCATGCATGGTAAACTTTTAATGAAT
Organism: Pagrus major; assembly: GCF_040436345.1. Taxonomy (NCBI): domain Eukaryota; kingdom Metazoa; phylum Chordata; class Actinopteri; order Spariformes; family Sparidae; genus Pagrus; species Pagrus major. The sequence continues at coordinate 28,128,272 of NC_133229.1, forward strand.
CTGGCCCTTTAAGAAGTCCTATCAAATCCGCCATAATGAGATGAAAACGAGACGGGCATATTGACATTAATATTGCATCACTTTCAAGAGTGTTTGCCATGTTGTTTCGCGAACACGACCCACATTCTAGCCAAACAGTCTAATCCTATGAATAAACATTGCTCAAATTAGACACACATGCACACACACACACACACACAAACACACACACAGAAGGCCTCATCACTGTGGCTTTCTGTGCAGGACTCATCTCTCACAAGTTATTTCATGTTAGACTGAGACTTTATTGCTCGCGCTGGATGAAAGCAGGAGGCAGTTGTGTTTGTTTTTTAATGGAGAGAGAGCGGCTGAGCATCACCTTTTTCCGTCTCTGAATAAATGAGAGCCGAGGCTGCTCCAAAATGAGCCGGTGGGTCTGCCGCTCGCCCTCCACCTCCACTTTACAGTCGATATTAAAGGCTTTTATCCTGCAGACTAAAGAACCTCGAAAAATCATAGAGAAGGACATTGATTGAAGATGAAGATTAAAATGCATTTGAGTGGCAGCTTTGATAAAATGTTGTCAGTGGTCTTGTCTTCAAAAGATGTTTCAGGTGTGGCAGGTGAGGACCTTGGCACAACATGGACACACTGAGTGGATGTACCATTGGGATGCATGTAAGTAAACGTGTGTGTGTGTGTGTGCACGTGCATGTGTGTGTGTGTGTGTGAAGTATCCGCAGCCAGAGGGCCAGATGGAGACAAATGGATGATCTTTCAAGACAACAGCCCTCCAATTAACACACAGACACTCTCACAAATCACACTCCACACACTCATGCAAAGCAAACAGACACACACACTCACACATCAGCCATCTACACACTCACTCACACTTTATACACACACACACACACTTACAGTACAGCGCATGTATAGCGATACATACGCACAACTGAGTGTAACGGTGCCAGATCCTGTCTGAATGGCTTTGCCTCACTTTCTAAAGAAGACACTGAAACACTCGAGTGAACAGATTTGTTCTTAGGTGTCGTGTAAAAAAGTGATTTCAGAGAATTTGTGGCATCCAACATTTTTCTCTTACTCTGATTAAATCTCTTGCAAAATTCACAAAAGTCCAAAACTCACCAGACCATCTGCCTGGTCTGATGTAAAGGCTCAGGATCACATATGTCTTGCTCTATATCTCACGTATACGCTAGTTAGGCAAGAGAAGGGCACGAAAGTCATTTTTAAAAGTCTTAAAAGTCATTTTGTAGCTCCTAACTGACTCTCTGAGGTTTGAAGTTCAGTTTCTCTCCAGTGACCCTGTTTGTACTCTCAGATATCTGCTGCACTTTAATGTTACATCATGTTCACTTCCCCTCACAGCTGCTTCAGAAGTCTTGTTAAGTTGCTGCCTCATAAAAAAAAAAAAAAAGATTGAAGCTTGAAGATCTAAATGACGATGGGCTTTTATTGTGAAGAATTTATAGGACATAAACGTGTTTGTAGCGGCTATTCTCCGATAGTACAGCGGGGAAGAGGAGTGTTTACAGCCGATACTCAACTCAAGCGCATCATCAGTTAAAGACACACCTTCATCAGGTAGCCCTGTTGTAGTGCAAATGTAAATCCCTGCCAGGTTGGGCTGACGTGCCGAGGAAGACCATTTACAGTACTGAGGTGATTTATGGAGTTTCATATTGTTAGCCCTGCTGCTAAAGTAATCGCTAACTAACTGCTAAGAAATGTAGCTGTCATTAGCATCCCTCTGTAGTTCCCCATTTTCAAACTGGCTTCCACCTTCTCAGAGACTCTGGTCCTCCATCCTGGTCTTTGGACTTTAAATATGATGAAGACATTAACAAAAGCCAAACTTATATTAAGAAAACATTAATATTCTGTTCACTAGATGATCTACACCAACATAATGTCTCGTCAGTCAGAGGTTATTTAGATTTTCCACTGTTGCACCCAGCAGTGTAACATTTTCTCGTCTGATATCACCGAGACTCTCTTTGACCGCCTCTGAGTGAGTCAGTTCTGGGTTCTGGGCCAGAATAAGGACAGCTACAGTCATACAGTTGGCTGAGATGTTGTTACGTCATGGGTGTCGTGTTCTGGCTGCAGGATCTGGACCACCCGTGGACCGTAATGCACGCTGTGTTTGGCCCGTCACTGGGCCAGACCCATTTTGCTGTGTTGGATGGACCTCTTTGCTTTGGAAAGATGCTCTCGTGGCATCTAAATTCATGTCTGACGACAGGTGGTTGACAGCTGTATTTGTGTTTTCTAATTGTTTCAGGTCCCCTTAAAACAGCTAATGACTCAGCTCACTCGTTATGTTTCCGTGTGCTAATTAATGACTGCAGGACTTCTTCTCCTTACTCACAAAAGTGGAACAGACAACCTCAAAAGGCCATTTCAGGGGCTTTGATTATGCTGATGATCAAATCTCATAAACACTCACCTCCTGGCGAACAGCTGGAGTTCAAGAGGCAAAACAAGCAAAGAAATGTTTGCGAGGCTGAAGAAAAAAATGCAGGATAACAGAAGGAAAATGTTCTTGCATGAGTTGAGTTTGGGTTGGAATCAGCACATTTTCGGGGCTAAATGTTTCTGACATTACATTTGTCTACAGAATCGGAGCTGCAGGCTGTTTTAATACTTTTATACACAGTCTGGAAATCCATTCAGCTGCAAGTACAGTAAATCACTTTGTGTGTGTGTGTGTGTGTGTGTGTGTGTGTGTGTGTGTGTGTGTGTGTGTGTGTGTGTTCGTGTGTGTGTGTGTGTGTGTGTGTGTGTGTGTGTGTGTGTGTGTGTGTGTGTTTGTGAGCTGTGCTGAGGCCTGCGAAGGGAGATTAAGACTAGGAGTTGAAATAATAAGGATCTCAATGTTTCTTTTGTGTTTTGGATTAAGTGGAAAATATTACCAGTAAGAAGTGTCTGGTTGTTCGGCGAGGAACCTCCTGACACAGGTCTGGTCTAGAAATCAATTTCAGGTCCAGAACTACAACAGAACTGCTGCAGAACAACAAGTACTGTCCGTGGTGGTCGGTGGTCTGATGTCAACAAATATTCTGACCGACAACAAAATGCAGTGCTGTCTGTTTAGTCTTTTATTATTGTCCGTTATTTCCAAGTGACTCTCTTTAAAAAGTCATCTGACCACATGTCAATAAAACATTTGGTTTCCTCCTCTCCCAGATGAGCTTGTTTTGTTTTGTTGCATGTTTTTTTTCCAGTAATTTCTTCCCGTAATTCCAGTCCAAAGTCCAAAGAAACGAACCGAACCATGGCTGAATTTCTTCCAACTCGTCTTTTTGGATTGGTTCGGATCAAACTCAAAAGCCAGGAAGTCTGGACTAAATAAGGTTGAAGTGCCAGATGTCGGCCTCAAAAATCATGTATCAGTAAGACAACCAGCCCAGTCAGCAAGACAAAATGTTGGCAGTTAATATTTCAAACGTGTGTATCATCAGCTACATACCATGTTGAACATTTCTTCAAAACATGTCGCATCACATTCACCTTACATGTTTATGACCCGTCTTGCTTATCAGGAGCTGGAGGGGATGTTGGTGGAGTTACAGGCGAGAAGGCTGCCAAGCTCGTGTGAAATCACACTAACAGATGCACGACCCTCTGGGATGATTTACAGCCGTTTGTGTGGCAACAAAAAACTAATATTTTTGACAGAAACATCTCAACAACGTCTCCGGCTGCGTCTGTGGCGACAAAACTGGGTGTTTTTGACACGATGGAGTTCACAGTGACGCAGCAGAGAGAGTTCAGACGGAGACAGTCCTGCACACACGCACCAGCAGCACCTTAATTTACCACCATATGGCTGCCAGACATCTTCACTGCACCATCTTATATCTCTATCTCTTCAGCTGCTCTAATGTGAGGAATAAGCTGCTGATGAGCCGCCCAACATGTCAGGATCCGGCCGTGGTCATATAGATTTCTTGCAACCTGCAGCGTGACCAGGAATAACGATTTTGGCTCGCGGCTGCTTGCGCTGGATCTGGACAGGTTAGCGCCGCTTGTACTTACACGGCCCTGTCTTTAACCTGGAAACACTCCATCCCACCTCGCTCGCCGCCTCCTCTGCTCCTGTTTTTCCTCCTCCGCGGGCTGGCGAGCAGAGCCGAACGTCTGGCCGAACCCGCCCGAGCGGAGATAGCGTGACCAGGAAGAGGCTTAGTTTCACTTACTACCCCTGCCCTTTCCCCGCACATTTAATAAAGTGACTTTTTATTGAACCTGAACTTTCTCTCATTGCATTCAGGGAGCTGCGTTTACCTCCAGCGCGGCCGTAAACACAAATACACACTTATAGAGACGCATACAGTACACACACACACACACACACACGTTCTTGGGGCAGATACACCAATCAGCCTATGACTCTGTATCAGACTCAGACACACATCCACAGGCTTAGTTAGGATTAGACCACACACACATACACACACTCTGCAGATATCCACTCACATCCGCACACACACAAACAGATGCTCGTATCGCACACACATCCTGTGTCATACTGCCTCACACACACACACACACACACACACACACACACACACACACACACACACACACGCATATATACAGCGGCAGTGTTTCTCATTATCATGCATAGTGGTAGTGGTTGCATTGATTTCCACTCTGTCTTAAACTTAGCCCACACAGTGTGTGTGTGTGTGTGTGTGTGTGTGTGTGTGTGTGTGTGTGTGTGTGTGTGTGTGTGTGTGGTCAGCTTGGCAGAGCTTCTCCAGGCTGAGTGAAGATTATGGCTCAGAGATTTTTCACTTCTCCTCCTTTTTTTCCTCCCTCCCTCCCTCCCTCTCTGCTCTTTCACTCTTTCCCTCTATTATCCTCCCCCCCTCTCCTCTCACTCACTCTTACTCCCCTCTCTCCTCTCTCCTCCTGTCTCTTTATTGCTGTTCACTCCATCAATCTCTGTCTTTCCTCCCCGCAAAAAAAAAAAAAGTGCCGTTAAGGAATTTCTAAGAGGCAACTAGAGGGAATGGGAAAGGAAGAGACAGAAATAAAGAGATAGGAGGAGATCGAGATGAATCGACGGCGAGAGAGGCCGGGGAGGAGCATAAAGAGGGAAAAAGATAGGAGGAGGGATGGAAGGAGACAAGGGGATGAAGGAGAGGAAATGCAGGTGGGGTAAATAATGAACAGACTGACGGAGGAGGAGGTTTCAGCTGAGATCAGAAATTATTTTGACAGAATCCAGTGGGAAAGGATTTAACGTCCGTCCGGCGTCACGGACGACAAGAAATGCAGCTGGAGGACCGAGCCGCTGCTCTCCTCCAGTCGGAGAGGTTGTTCAGCCGAAGGATCTCTCAGGCATTATAGCTTATATTATGGGATGTCTTAACCGCTGGCATTGCTCCATTCTAATTAACTACCTCACAGCGTATATCTGGCTCCTCAGACATTTAGTTAATGGTTTGCAGCAAGGCATGAGCAATCCAATACTGCAATTAGAAAGGTTTACTAACTTCTTGCAGAAGGTACCTGCAACGTAATTACTTAAAGCCTAAACCCATAATGGCAAGACGTGGTTTTTTTGGGGGTTTTTTTTTAGCACAGATTTAAGTAATGAAATTCAGAGTAGAATAAATGCAGTTAAGAGCTGAGCTGGCTCGGTTTGTAAAATTAAAGGCGCATATTCAAGCATGTGATCGGTGAATAATAAATGAAATTCAGACAATGTGAAGGAGTTTTGCATTCACACATTAAGGCTGGACGGTAAATTAATACTGTTTCTTTCAACTGGATCAAGTTACGCACAGTTCTGCTGCTCGAATCAAAGAGATATTTTTTAATAACGTTGCAGAAGATTGCAGGTCTTTTAGCTTATTGTTTTGGTTACATTCCCCCATTCAGGTAGAATCAGGCATTGCAGCGTTGTGCATCAGTCAGCGGCTCATTTGTGTGACGTAATGTTTTGAACTTTAAAGGTGCACTATGTAGTTTTAGGGGAGACATTTTGATGAGAAAAGAAAGATCTTCGTTGACTGATTTTATGCCTAAACAAACTAAATAAACAAACTGTCTTTGTTTTCATGACTTAATAAACAAACTGACCTGAAAGGACAAAACATTTCAGACTGTTTTATACAATACTTACTATATTTGGCAGACCCTGCCACCTTTCTAGCTTCAAGCAGTGTTATGGGGACTTTATTGTCCTCTGAGAACATAAATATATATGTATATATAAATATTTATATATGTGTGTATTATTACCTCATTACACACACATTAAACAAACTTTTACGTCCAATAAAAAACCCGGATGCGAGGCCTGTAATTGAGACAGGCCTTTGTTTTAAACCAGTGCACAAGAGCAAACTGAGCATCAAGCACACTAACTACCCAGCACCACCAAGTCAGACAGACATAGTTAGCACCTAGCCTGTGAACATATAGTGTAGCATTCAGCAGCTTAAGGGCCAGATGTTTCTCTCAGGAGCTGGTGGAGACCAAAAGCAACTAGAGCTGAAGAAGAGTGAATTTTTTTGGACTCACATGGTCACAAAAATGACTCCAAGTAAATCCTAACGTTGCTCCATATCTGCTGCAAGTATAATTTTGCAATTACTTGAAAAACAAAGTAATTGTTTCAATGCTTCATGAAGAAGAGATCATGAATTGATTTGTGTTTGTAGCTCGGTGTGATGATCATCAGTTTGGTTATGCCGAGTCTGAACTTCCTGTTCCTGTGTGGTTGTAAAATAGGAAAAGGTGAACACACCCTTGGGCTTGTGAAGAAATCGTGGCCTTCAGTCTGAGAGCAACGATGTTTTCCTTGGTTTCATATGAGTTGACATTTGGAAGGAATGTGTTTTGACAGTGTGTCGTCCATTTTACGCAGCTGTGTCGATGTAACAGCAGAATTGATTTTATGATTAAGACCTGCAAGATATCTAATGCAAGAACCAGACAGCTGATCACAGTTTGAATGACTTTGCTGAAGATGTCTCGACCTCTGGGACTAAATTTAATGAGATAGGAAGAAAAGTTTGAGTAACATAACTGTGGTTTCCAGCATTATATATCATGTGAAGCCTGTCATTACTACATATCAAAATACAGTAACTGAAACACAGCGGCACAGTGATATATCACCTAGACGTCTGGAAAAACTTCTCAACAGTATTTAATGCAGTTTTTAAAGGATAAAGTTGCTGATCTGAAGTTTTTCTTATTGGCAACAAATCCCATTAAACAGACAAGCCTTATGTAGTTTATCCCTCTGTGCCTCAAGCACCAGATGTGTATTAATCCACAGCTGAAAGTAGTCCTCGTCAAACACACAGTTTCCTTCTGGTTCAGTAACATTTGCCAAAAAACTATATGAATTTATGGCCTGTTTTTAAAGGAACAGTCCAACCGCTGATGTTTTTAAAACAGTTTGATATTTAGGAGTAAAACTGGAGACTGATGATGTCACTTCCTCTGCCTGGAGGAGACATATAGTATAAGTACATATATCTATATCTGGACTCGTCCAAAACCCAGTGCCTCCACATCCAAGATCTAACAGAAGTCTGTGCTGCTTATTTGACCTTTTATAAAGTCTCAAAAAATGCACCTCATACAAACAATGCAAGCTTCTTTTTCCTTTTTCCTCGTCTCCTTTGGCACAGCAACACACGACAAATTGGCATTCCTGCAGGATTTGTGGCTTTGTCTGCTGCCAGAACGGCGGTTTCTGACCGGTCATTCAGTGTTTTGTCTGGTGTATTTACTCAGTCGTAAAGTTTGTGCTCCTTCCAGACTATTAAAGACAACAAAATCTGTGCAAGTTGATGGAAAGAATCATTATATGTGGTTTGCCTCAAGCTTAGGTTGCATATTGAAGCATGACTGGCTTCCAAGTGCACTACAGACACGTCTCGAGCTCAGATTGAAGATCCTTCAGCCGTCTATTGTCAAAATCTGCACACACGTCTCTCTACACAGTGAAGGTCAAACATTCAAGTGAGGTTACAATAGGCAAAACACATTTTTGGAGTGGAGGAGGACTTCAAAGATTTGCTCTTTTAGATCTTTAGTACAAACCAGTGGACATGGAGCTGAGCAGTTAATGTAGCAGTTAACGTTTCTGCAAAGTTTGATGTGGCTACGTACCGTACTGATATCTGGACAAAACCTGCCATATCAGGCTCACATTGCATGTTTATTATCTGACTTTCACATCGAGGGGTGGACAAGAGGCTGCCAAACAGGCGACCACAGTTGACTGAGTCTGCATTGTGGCATTTGTGTGTGAAACTACCAGATATTTTTAAAGATAGTTGGCGAACAAAGCTAGATATTTCTTCTGAGAAATCAGACCATCTCCAGCCGCGTTTACACCGTCAGAATCAGGTGTTTTTTGACGGAGGGTTGGGCCATTTACCGTCGTGTTTGTGGCGACCAAAACCAGATAATTTTGATGGGAAGTCTGACCATTTGTGGTGACAAGACTGGGTGTTTTGAAAGAGACCTCCAGACATTTCTAGGCATGTTGGAGGCGACCAAAACAGGATATGTTAGACGGGAAGTCGGGCCATCTGCAGCTGTGTTTGTGGAGACAGAAGCAGGTGTTTTGGAGGAGACTTTGGCACATTTCTAGCCGTGTTCGTTGGTGACCAACAAGGTATTTTACGTCAAACCACGATGCTTTCCTAACCCTGACCAAGTGGGTTTTGTGCCTAAACCCAGCCAGAGCATAAGCACAGCATTGTGACAAGAGAGAACATAGCTAACATTTATTCTGCCGGCTGGGTCGGGTTGAGAGCCACAGTCAGGGCAGAACATCAGACTGTATTTCTGTCTTTTCATTAGATCTGGCATACAGAGTATAACATCAGTTTTTTCAACACACAATTGGTCGATTTATTTATGAAATCAGCTTATTCTTATACATCGAATCTCCCACGCTGCTTACTCTTCCTTTCATACGCTTGCACTCTGCATATAATTGCCCCCAGCCAGAGGAAATAATACATTACACAGTATAACAGTTGAACTGACAAATGCAAAGTACAACCTTGCTGCGCCCTCCCGAACCCTCTTGTCTCCCGTCTGCACCAGCCATAACTAATTTTTTCCCCCTCACTTAATCCCTATACATCTCTTTTTATTCCCTCGCCCTCCATCACTCATTTCCACTCCTCTACGTCTCCCCTCCGTCGTCTCACTTTCCCCCTCGTCCCTCTCTCTTTCCTCTTCCCCTCGCCCGTTCGTCTCATCCGTCTCCCGCCTCTCCACCTCCCCTCTCTACTCCCATTTCTCTGGCATCTTCATATCTATCTCTCTCTCTGTCAGGGGTAGAGGAGGCAGAGTATCATTTAGAGAAGATAGCTTTTTGCAGACATGCCGATGCACACACATACACACTCAAAAACACACACACACACACACACAAGTTAGCCCGGCTATCCATTGTCTCCCAGTGCGTCTCCGTTTGCGTGGTGGGCAGCTGCTAAACTAGATGTTATAAAGTGCAACTGGTGCTCTGTTTGGGGAGAGCTTTGAGAAGAGAGAGTGATGGAAAGGGAAAGAGGGGAGTAGGAGGTGAAGAAGCAGGGGGTTAGGAAGGAAGGAGGAGGGGGAAACAGTGGATAGAAAGAGACGAGGCGGGGGAGATGGAAACAGGAATGAAACACAGGAAAAAAGCGAGGCGGGGGGAAAAGCAATCCTGTTGGCGCTGATAGATTTCTGGGAGAACAATGTTATCTCTGTCTCCCTCTCCACACACACACACACACACACACACACACAAATACACACACTTACACCGAGACGCACGCCTTGTAATAGAGAGAGCTAACAAATCTTTGTGGAGAAGTACATGTATCCAAAGCCTTTATTTTACAACCAAGGAACGGCTCTAAAGGCGGCGCAGTCGACTTACAAAGAAGCCGAACCCGGCCAGAAATAGAAACACGGTCAAACTCTGCATACAAATCTGTGTGTGTGTGTGTGTGTGTCTGTGTGTGTGTGTAGCTGTGTGTAGCCGTGGCATCTCGGAGTCGGTTTATTTACATTCCACGCTGCATGGGGGCGTGTGGTGGGGAATAAGGTAAACCGAGGGAAGCCGTAAATAGCGGTGACAGAAAATCTGAGACAGGTGATATTCATGCTGCGCTGACAGAGCGACAAAAAGACGGCTGAGGAAACATTTTTAAGAGCAGGCGATTTTATAGAGTTTGACCACCAGATGTTTTTTAAAGTAAGGTCGGCACAATGGCTCCGCTTGTAAACCTCCTGAATGTCAAACACTCGCCGCCCCCTGTAGGATTGAAATCTGTCTCTGAAATGTTTTGCAGCTTGCTCCGTCATGGAGAACGGCAGCCGCATTCAGCTTCATTAAAACTGTTACAATGGATGAATAGTTACAATGGATGAATAAAGGCAAACCGATGCAAAAAAAAAAAAAAAAAACAGCAACAAAACATGCACAGGGACGTCTCGAACAACTCATGCAGCATAATCAACTTCTCCACGGTTCATTTGTGAATCAAGTATTCTTCAAACTGTTGTTGCTACTTGTGGAAACACAGTTGTTTGAACTACGAGTCTTTGGCTTCGTTCAGACTGTTTATTGGCAGATTCAAACTGTATCCGGGTAGATTCAGGAAGTCTGGACTGCGAAAAACCACACGCAAATCAGATCAGAACCACATTTGGAGGTGGGTTCAAATGCGACTCAAATCCGTGTTTTTCTGGTCCAGATGCTCGCGCCGACTTATCTGTCACTCTTGGTGCCGCACACAACGGCACAGTCAAAACCAGAGACTGCATCACAGCAGCTGAGCAGAATTTAGGGCGGTACAGAAGACAGCAAAGAGAACAACAGTAGGTGGAAATAAATCATCCGCTCCACGACTTTAACAGTGTGACTGTTTGGGGAACCAGATGATTGATAATTCTTCCGTGTTGGAAAGCTGCGTCACCGCCGTACACACTGACTGACGCCTACGTCGTTACCACAGCAACCCATTCAGTCGCTGATGTCTGGACACAAAAATCTGATCTGATTTATTACAGATAACAGGATGGCCACTCTGTCAGTGTGAACGTGCCCTTTAATGCAGACTGAAGAGCGTTGCCAGGTGTACGATAACTGGCCGTCGTGTTGCATTTTGAAGTTCATGTTCATTAAATTATACATTTGAATTCTACAAATCTATAACCTGCATCCGTCATAGTTTCATTTCTATAAGGAGCTAATTTAGTCTATTCAGCCTGAGTATCTATTGTTCTGTAACTACAGTATGTCGATGTTGTATTATAGAAAACTTTCCCTGGGTTTTTTCTATAAATGATCCAATCAAGCGATCTCTGCTGAGAGCCGCTCTCTCTGATTAGAGCCTCTTCATGGCTGTATTTGTTCCTCTAACCTATCTAGCTTACCTGCTGTGATGTGCAGTGTGCGCTACAGAAAGTATAATAGATTCTGGCCATGTGCGGTTATTAACCTTGAAATACAATAATCCTGGAGTCTGACAGACGAATGACGGAGGTGGAGAAGTGGGTTTTGTCGAAGGAGCAGTTTGAGATGTTTTCTGTGGACATAATGGAGCCGAACTGCTGTGTGAATCTACAAACTGTTGGTCCGTCGTGAAAAGAGCGAGCTGCAACTTTTTTCGGGCCCCATGCGGTGAGTATTTCACACTTTAAAGAAAAGGAGGTGACCTTCTTGTGTCACCTCACAACAAGAAGGTCTCGGCCTCGGTTCAGACCTGCAGCCTTTACCGTGTGCAGTTACAGCTCCTGTTAGAGACTGTTCTGGTGAAATGTGTTTGTTCCTGCGCTGTGACAGAAGCGAGAAGTCAGACTGACCCCTCTGACTCCTTGTTGCATACAAATGTGTGTATACTCGCATTTCTTATTAGTCGCTTATTTGCACTCCCCTCTGCAACGAGGCGGCTGGTGATTGGAGAGGTAAACTGCTCTCGCTGAGATCTGAAGGTCAGCAGAAACAGAGACATCTGGGTGACATATTGTTCTATATTTATATATGTTTAGGTTACTTAACCATCCGGTCAGGGCAGATGGCCGCCCACCTAGAGTCCAGGTCGTGTCCCAGTCGCCAAGTGCTTGCTCATGAGGAAACGTTGGGTAAATAATGGGCTCGACCCGATCCGTATTAAGGGTTAGGGTTAGCGTAATGACGTAACTTTTGTTGTCATCTGGCACGATATAAATCAAACTGGCTCGACTTGAATTACAACTGTTTCAAATTAAATAATAGGCATCTAAAGAAGTGGAAACATGGCCCTTGGTTTTTTGCAGTTCAGGCTGATTTATGCTCCGTTCTATACGTCCGTTTCAAACAATACAACCGTCACTGCCCACATGCTTTCATGCGTCCTTCACGTTGGCACGCATGTTAAGGAATACAACCCACAGAGAGTGCTTATCAGAGTCAAATCCATCTTGCACGAACCTCCGCTTGTCCTTTGCAACAACCGTCTAATTCACAGTTAATTCCCATCCAGACTCCTCAAAGCTTACTACCAACACTTCCTGTTTACATGCTGTTGAAAGTACGTAACTTAGACCACTGTTTCTTTTAAGATTTCATCCCTGGGTCCTCCATCTGTGAAGAGTTTTGCTTTTAGATGTTTTATTATAGAAAGTGCACGAATCCAAAGTCCAAAACACTCAAACATGCTGTCGTTGTGTTCCTCGTGGATGGTTTCAGGGCAAATAAATTATTCCCTTTTTTGCCGGAGACACTCTGGAACATCCTCAAGCACCCCGGGTCCTTGAAGTCTACGTTAGTGGTCTCTTGGAGAACATAAACACAACTCCTCTCACCTTTCAACCAAAATGCGGCTCAGTCCTAACCTTGATGTCTAGACGTCTGTATATCGGGCCGGGGGAACCTGGATATATCAGTGACAAAACGGTCAACAGACTGCGGTGAAGGAGCAACAGAAGCAGCGGAAAGAATCTGAGGATTTAAGACGGCATCTGATCTGCAGAGTCGACCACAAGGCAACGGACCAGACGGCAGGAAATGGAGATGTTTTTTTGTTTGTTTTTTCTCCACGATGCAACACAACCAATCATGTGGCATTTTACACTTATCACAGACGGTCACAAAGTGGCGGCTGGTGTGTGAAACACTCGACCGGTTCAGCCGGCGAGCCTGGAAGTACAAACCCAATGTGGCGCTTCGTGACTTTATTATTTTTTTAATAAATGTGGCCTTTTGTCTGCGCGAACCTGTCAAAATTAGATTAGTTTTCCACAGCAAGCATGGCCTTTACACATACACAGACACACTCAGAGACACACACAGACAGCTGGGCACACACTCACACACACACTCAGGGATAGACTCAGCTTCCTATGTGTGAGGCCAATTCATTTTGCCACAAGTGGTCCCAGATTGGATCTGGTCAGAGTCCCATTACGTCTCACCTTGGCTGACCTTAAGCTGCCCCACCCCCCTACACACAGACACACACACACACACACACACTTACACATGCACATATACACACACACAAATGTGCTTTCAAAACTATATCAAGGCACACACACACACACACGCACACACAGGTAGCCTCATCAAGACACAGGTCAGGTCATGAGGATCTGGTGCAGACACACACACACGCAGACAGACACACACAGAGCGATATTGATTGTGTGTAACGTTATCTAGATGGGATCATTTCTATTGATTTAGAAAGAGGGGTCACTCTGATCAATGCTATCTGCTCGTCTGCTGTGTCATTAGAGCAGAGCCTGAGTGCCAAAATATCTGACTATCTCGTCTATCCTCTTAGAGAGGCCACTGAGCACCGGGGAGGAATTACCGGTTTGATCTCAGGTATCAACAGCTGCCGACGTGCCCCGGAGCAAGGGCATCTATATGTCATCTGTGTTTACCACTTGTACAGAAACGTTAGCTAGCAACCGCCGAACAGAGATTACACAGGTAGTAGATCACGAGGTAAACAGCTGGAGTCACTGAGGAAGGCTTCAGTCTGGAGCGTCGTGTTTGAATAGAAACATGATTATTGATTAAAGTCTCATCGTACTGAAAATAAGCTAGCAGCCTGATCTGGTCCAATACATCTCCTCTTCATATTGATTAAAGACAATTTTCTTTGTTTAAATACTTTTAAAGCTCAGAAAACACGCTGGCATCAGATCCTGGTCGCTGCTGAAGACTCAGCCTCCACACATGCAGCTCGAACTATCAGGAAACCCCTGCTGACGAAAATGTAATAAATGTAACTAAACTACTATGAACTTTTAGTGACACTACACAGAAAAGCGAATTTTAAATTTATGTTTTTATATGTGAAATGCCATTTATGTAAATTTTATCAAGTGAAACGCCTGGAGAGACAAAATATCTATTATTTAAGACGAGCAGAACCATCACCAAACTTCACTGCGACCTCAAACTTAAAGCTGAAATGTGAAGCTTGTTTTACGAAAAATATTGTACTTTATAAGGGGTAAAATCACACAATGACAACATTTCTGATACATGTTTGGTCCTCAACTTTTGCATGCAGTGTCTTCAATTTAGGGAATAAATTATCATCAATTATTGCAGATGGAAATGAGCTTTTTCTTATTATTGTACACAGTTAAAGACAAAAAAACAATCAGCTTGCCATGATGTTACACAATGTTAAAATATGTTTTCCATATATGCTGAGAAAAAAAGCCTAGCCTCCTCTTTTATGTGAAATTTAAACAAAATATATATTATTTACATGTAAACCAGTGTGAGTTTACATCAAACCAAGCCTCCTCCTCAATTTGGCAAATATATTACATGGATCTCCTACAATACATCTCCTATTATTGTACACAGTTTAACTAATCAGCTTATCGAGCCACTACACAAAAAAGTAAATGTTAAATCTATGTCTTTGCATGTTAAAGGCCATATTTCATGCACTATGAGAGTGAAAATATGCATTTCTAATGTTTTATGTAAATGATATCGAGGGAAATGTTCAGAGTGTTGTCACACTCTGGTACAATAACTGTGATCAGACTTGTTGTCTATGTGTTGATTACTCATTACACTTTGCTATAATTCCTGCTACAGATGCAAAAGAAGTATAATTAAAAAACGAAGGAAGACATTCAACAGGAATTGAGGTAAATGTGAAGAGCATCCATCACAAGGAAAACTCTTTCAGCAGGGGAAAACCTTCACAGAAGTGGACCTCTCTCTCAGGACGAACAGACATGACGTCACATTTACAGAACAGACCAATAAAATCTCAATATGCAGATTAGATTTTGGGCTGGTTTACCACGAGTACCACGGGTTTTTATATACACTAAAATTACAGTTATTAAACATAAATTCATACATTTTAGTTGTGCGAACACATCCGTATTTATTCTGCTGAGAGGAGACATGAATTAACATCATTATCATTAACCAGAGACTTAAAAACACACATGAGCTGCAGTGTTGTCATTATTATTTGTTTGGTAGAACAGGATTGTGTGCGCCCTCCTCCCTCTTTCTTCTTCTTCTCTTGCTCTCTTATTTCCTCATTCTCTGCACTTTAATGTGTGCGTGCAGGAATGTGTGTGTGTGTGTGAGGACTTAAGGCTACTGTCGCTGCAGTTTACCAATTCAGATAAAACATATGTTGTTTGTTTGTCTTTATTTTCAAGGCAGAAACAGAAAATAGTTTCAAAGCTGCACCCTAACATTGAGCCCTCGTGTGTTATAGCACATTAAAGATAATATTTGGGTGGTTTTTTTAATCAATTTGAGCAGATTTTGGGGCAATCATTGGGCTGGAAACCATCAAACCAATCCTGCAAGGAGTTTTTTCTGCAGCTCTGCGTACCTGAATTGCGATAACACGAAGAAATGGTAATGCCAGGTGTAAAAAAGGTTTCCAGATGCACATCTAGAGATCTACAGATACATAATCCTGGTTTGAATTCTCCGTGGTGTGAGGGTGAACACTTGGACTCCTAGATGTACAAGTGTGTGTGTGTGTGTGTGCGTGCGTGCGTGCGTGCGTGCGTGCGTGTGTGTGTGTCCGTCCCTCGGGCTGTCATGACCAGATGTGTCCCTTTTGCCCATCATTTTATGCACCACTGCTCCTTAGACTTCATCAAGCACACACACACACAGACACACACACAGAGGTGTTGACAGTACACACACACATCCTTTAGATACTTGTGTCAAAAAGACTCGACTTCTTTACTCAAGTAAAAGTAATAGAGTACAGGCTCTGGAATGTACTCAAAGTGTAAAAGTAAGCAAAGTAACTAAGTATCCCTCTGAAGGACATTTCTGTTCCTGAACGCACCACAGAGAAAGTTGATTGTTGAGTCTCATTCCCAGGACTTCAAAGAGACACATTTTGGGTCGGTGAAGCGTCCCGAGCAGCAACAAAGTGACAAAATAAGAAAATCTCTCCAGATGCGAGACATTAACACGCCTTTTCTCCCCCTTCCAGTCTCCCTCTCTGTCCGTTTCCCTCTTCTTACGTCTTTTTTACGTTGTTTCGTCTCGCTACGTCTGCCTTGAAATCAGTCTTGTGACGTCGGGACTCGATAATTCCCCCTCAGATGCATTAAAACTAAAGTAACAAGCCCGTTTTGAAAATGTAGGGAGTAGAAAGTACAGGTATTTGTGTTCAAATGTAGGGAGGAACAGTCAAAATAAACAAAACCTCGATTTTAAAAAGTGTCCCAGGATGTTTTTACGAAGGTGACGAAGACATCCTCTGACTCAAACTCTTTTAAAAAAAAGTAATTAGTTGACAGGGTGTTATTATCAACAAGCTTATCAAAAGTCTATCAGTTTTTATTCGTGGATTCAGTTTCAGATTTTAGGGCCTAATCAGAAATTACTGCAGTCGTTCCAGCTTGATAACCAGTTTCTACTTCATTTTATTTTACTGTGGCGTCGGCGGCAGCGGCGGCGGCTCTTCCTGACCTCCAGGTGTCTTTAGTCTGAATCGTTCCCTCGAGTATCGACAAAAAATGTTTAAGGATTTATCTCATTTTCCTGTGGCTGAGAGGACACGAGGTTCACACAATGACAGGAGTGAATACTGTTCACGCACACACACAGACACGCACACACCGCCTCGCTTTATCTCTCTCTGTATCTCACACACACACACACACACACACACACACACACACACACACACACACAAACACACTGCAGAGTCGCCTCCAGCCAAGCGTGTCTTATTGGCCTTCTGTTTGACTTCCTATTCGGCTCAGTGTGTGTGTCTGTGTGTGTGTGTGTGTTGCTCAGTGTGAGGGTGTGATAGATCCAGATGGAGATGGGTTTATAATCACGGGACAGTTGTTGTTTTTATTATTATTTTATCGTTGTTTTTACTGCTCACTAAACTGGAATGAAGAGCGGCGAGGAGACGATGAGAGCGCCGATGAATGAGGGAAAAAAAATGGAGTGAGGAGAGGGAAGGAAATACAAACAAATAGAGAGTAAGGTTGCAAAGCTCTCGATGAAACAAAGACAAATAAATAAAGAGAGGAGGACCACTGATGAGGAGGATAAGAGGAGGGAAGTAGAGGTTGCCAATGGTAGAAAAGAAGAGAGAAATAAAGGAGTGGCTCTTTAAAAACAAGGAGAGAAGACAAAGGTTACGCTAAGATGAGAAGAGAAAAAGAGGAGCAACAAATGATGACAGAAGGAGGGAAAGAGGAGCAATAAAGAGGACAATAAAAAAGGGATGAGAAGAAGAACAAAACGAGGACGTGGATGGCAGAAATAAAACGAAATGACAAGTAGCAAGCAAGGTTTTAAAAAGGGATTGTTGAGACGAGGAGAAGAGAGGTCAAAAGAAACAAAGAGGAGAGAGAGGGGTGAAAACGGGAGATAAAGGAAGAGGAAGAAGAAGGAGGACAGGTAGAAAGCAAAGGTACTGATGTGTCGTTGAAAGGGAGGGAGGAGACGAGAGATCAGAGGAGAGGGGAGCAGAGGATAAGTACCGATGAAGAGAGGGGAGGAGAGAAATATAAAGGAGGATGAAAAGATCAGGTGACACCAAGAAAAACAAGAGGGGAGAGGAGAGGAGAGGAGAGGAGAGGAAAGGAAAGGAAAGGAAAGGAAAGGAAAGGAAAGGAAAGGAAAGGAAAGGGGAAAGGAGAGGAGAGGAGAGGAGAGGAGAGGAGAGGAGAGGAAAGGAAAGGAAAGGAAAGGAAAGGAAAGGAAAGGAGAAAGGAGAGGAGAGGAGTGATGGTAACATGGTGGCAAATATCATGTTGAGAGAAAAAAGAGGAGAAATAATAACGAGGAAAAGGTGAGACAGGAGGGAGAAAACCAGGAGAGGAGAGGAGCAACAAATAAGGACGAGATGTGACGACAGGAGAGAGGAGAAGCGACAGTTGGAGGAAAAATGAGGAGAAAGCAGAGCAGCTGACGTCCTGCTGAGAGGAGGAAACAGGAGGGAGGAGGAGAAAATGAAAGCAGCGACAGATAAGAGGAGATTAAGATGTGATGCTTTGTTTTAGATTCAAGTACACAAAGCAATTAAATCAGCTCCACCTCAGTATATACATGTTAATGCTTCAATAATAACCACTCGGATACTTTTACTTCTGATACTTTGAGTCCATTTTGCTGATAATAATAATAATAATAATAATGATAGTGTACTGGTGCTGAAACCAGTCAGGGACAAAATCACTCTGTAATACATCTTCTTTGCGGCCTCCATGTTGTTTCCTCTATTACGATTCACCAGCTCATGAACACACCACAGACGGACTTCCACTGTGTGCATTATGTATTTTCCGTCCTAACATCTCCTGTCGTTTCACTTCCTTGATCATCCACACCTGCTGCCAATCACTCACCTGCTCCTGCTCCTCCAATCAGCCAACCCTCCTATATATATATATATATCCTCCACTGGTTTCATCCTCATCTGTTCATCACTTTACAACATTTTTCCTCTATAGTTTTTTTGCTTTTTGCCAGCTCTCTGCCTGGTGTTGTTTGCTTCTGTCGGACTGACCTCCTGACTTTTCTCTTCTGAACTTCACCTCGTGTCCTGCCGTGTTTTCTCCGAGTTTGATCGGCTCAGAAACGCCACATTATCAGAGATACATCTCACAGTCGTTGTGTTTCTCTCGAGTCGATGAGTAAAACGCATGAGATGCGAGGTTCTCGAGGTCGCGGACAAACAACCCTATTCTGACATTTTCTTTGGAGGACTGGTCGAGTGCGGCCGACAGAAACAAGAAAGAAGGAGTGAAAATTGCAAAATGTTAAGAGGAGGGCAGTTCTCTCTTCTTTCAGACGAGAGCAGATGAAAAGAGAAGTGGAGGACAAAAACTTCTCCGTTAAAAAAAAAAAAAAAACTCCATCTCTGAGCTTTTATTTCTTACTTTTTCTCCATCTGCTTCCATTTCCTCTGTCACTCTCTCTCTCTCTCGCCGTCCCTCCCACCACATTCGCAGGGTTCATCTAAGTCGCGTTGACGCCCACTCACCTCCAACATGCTACCTCAGTTTCCATGGTAATCGAGTAGCGACCGTGCTACATAAATATATACTTTATAACATTCAGCACTCCACAACTCATTAAGAACATCTTCGGATGAAAAATTAAACCTCTCAGGGTGTTGTTCCTCTTAAAGGGGCCACGCGGCAGGAAAATTTTTTTTTACTGGGCTTTTGTGTTTCTGTAATTCCTGCGAGTGTTTGAGCTTCATGAACCTGTGAGGTCGGCGGCGGCGTGCAGCAGCGAGGAGCTGCTCCGCCGAGCGTGACACGATGGTAAATGTGACCCCGGGGGGGATATTTCACAAGAACAAGAAAACGTTTTCTACTTCTTGACTCATGAGAGGGAGTCAGAACAAAGCTTATTTGGGTTTAAACGCTCCGGCACAGAATCGCTCTTCCACTCAGCTGTCTGTGAAGCAGCCTGAGTGTGTTTGTGGGAGCTGGCAGGCTTGTTTTCTGATGTTTTTCATGTATGAAAGCACTTAAAAAAGTTTCAGATGACAAAGGTGACTGTAGTAAAACATAATGTAGCTGACATGACGAGTGACCAACACCTTCGTCTCCCCGCCTGCATCCGCTCCACCAGCATCTCGTATTAATGTTTTTATTGATTTTTCTGAGGAGTCTTTACTCATAAAAGGTTCCTCTAAATAGATTAACATTTAACTTATCCTCATTTCTCAGCTCGAATATAGAACTGAACAAAGAGACGAGGTCTGTTTTCACACACACTTCTTCATCCCGGTTGAATAATTCACACTGAAGCTCGACACTCTGGAGTCTCGAGGTTCAGACCTCATTAAGGACGTGATTCATCTTCAACACTACATGCTCATTTTTGACTAACAGACCGTTAAATTTAAGGAATAAAAGTTATGTTTTCACCCTTTTTTACAAACAATTTAGCTTCTTTTTGTTCCTCGTTGCCTTTTTATAAACGTGTTTTTTAAGGGTCGATACTTTCTGACAGCAACACATCAAATGCAGCAGCCTGGTCGGTGGCCCTTCACGTGTACGTCTGTCGCTGTAGTTACGCCTCTAACGTCGCTTCCTGACGCGATGGAGTAAAAGTCAGAGTCGGAGAGGTTGGACGGGTCACACACTTGTCTTTTCCCCCCTCAGGAGATCAGAGTCTGTGTCCTCGGTGTGACAAAGAGGTCGTCATGGGTGTGTTGTAGGTGTAACATAAATTGGACCAATCAGGGTGTCGTCTCCCGTTCCCTTTAAAGGTGCGCTATGTAGTTTTGGGGAAGACATTTTACTCTCTTTGTTTTCATGACTGAATAAACAAACTGACCTTAAAGGACAACACAGTTTCATATTGTTTATATGTGGCGGACCCTGCCAACTTTTTAGCTTCAAACAGTGTTGTATGGACCTTATTTTCCTCTGAGAACAGCTTGTTTATTCACTTATGGAAAAAATAAATATGTCTGAGTTTGTATTATTACCTCATTAATATTGTACATATTAAAAATCTCTTCTCCAAAACTACGTAGTGCACCTTTAAAAGCCAGGCGCGCCCCTTTCTCTGAGGGACCGGGATGAGGTCGTCGCTTTCTGCTGCCTCAAGATAGCAATCCACCATCAGTGCGCCTGACCACACCTCGGTTTAGGACCAACACGCCCAGAGGCACACAGGTGAAAATGTGAAAATGACAACTGTGTCGGTCTGAAATTAGCGTTGACACTTGTGCTGCGACGGTTGTAACAAACAAGATCTCTTCCTGCCATGTCAGAAGAGGTAGGTGTGAGATTTTTTTTGCAGTGATCCCTCTGATGTGGTTGTCAAAGGCTTGTAACAGGAGAGGCAGGATGTTTTACAGTTTAACAATAAACTAAATGAACTGAAACAACAACCTTCAATAGAAATGTAATAATTATAAATCACCCCGAGCATCTTCTTCTGCATTAATCTTTACGACAATCACGCTGATGCCAGTTGGGCTCTAATTCATACACGTATAAACATTTTCTTTCTGTGCTTTGGATGACTACATGGACATCTACTGCTGCACTGGGTGATCAAATTAAAAATGTCTGTACGAACAAAGAGAAGCCGTCATTATTCTGTGAGGAGCGTTTAAAAAAACAACAAACGTCTCAGCAGTCGTCTCGTTGTCGAAGCGTCTTGGGAGTTCAACGTATGCAGAGAGTCTCTGGTATCAGAGGATAACTGCATGAAGATTTCATGAAGCATGATACGAAAACATGTTTTTCCAAAGTTGAACTGCCACAAATCAGCTCCGTAAGTCTGGTTGAGCTGACTGAAGAACTGAAACGTGGCTTTTTTTGGATCTCTAGCTGAGATAAAACATGTAAAAAGTCATTTTAAATTCATGAGTATGTTGTTTTTTTTAATAAATAGGGCATAGCTGTAAAGAGATGTATGTGAGGGTGTGTTCAGGTTCAGGTGCTGAGAGAAGCACACAGTTTCTGACCTGACACACCCCCCCGCCTGCCTGCTTTCATCAGTCTGGACTTGTGGTTTATTTTTAGTCGGGAGGAAACAATTTACTTCACAGTTGTACGACTGGTGAGCTGTATTGAGAGTCGAGGTCCCTCAGAGGCTTTTTCGATGAAGAGAATAGTCACTATAAAACCTGCTTTAGCTGTTCAGTACCTACATTTAATCAGATAATAAGATATACAGCATCTTCTGGACATGATTACAAAACAATCAATCACATTTAACAGGTGATTTAGTACTGAAAACTAAAACATCACTGTACCCATCCATTTTTAAATATATCTAAGGACAATATACACTTCATCCTTTTATTTCTTTCCCCTTTTTGGTTATTTTTACTCTTTCTCTAATTATTATGCTTTATCATACACCAGACCTTTTAGCACGGCATCAAGAGGAATCCTTAATCTTTGAGTCGCTCGCTGAATCCTGATCAGCTGACCTCACTAAACAACACTTGAAAGCTTCCAAAGAGCCCATTTGTTAGCATTTAAACCGCCACACCCCCACGAAACACTTTAAATCAGAGGAACTGATTCACGGCCGCGACACGGTGAAGACTGAGAGTCGCATACTAACGCACCCGCCTACTACATACTCAATCAGTATACACTGCATAGTACCTACTTAATGAACCATTAAGTGTGCCATTAACTGCAGGCCGCTCACACCGAGGGTCACTCGAGCGAAACGCCTTCCGCGCATCACACGACCGTATCGATCACATTACAGTCTCCTTCAGATGGTCATGTAAGTCCTCCACGAGATGTAATACTTCCTCAGGTTATTTTAAGGCAAGTTAAAGAAAAGGGGGAAAGAAAAGTTAAATTCAAAGAATAAAAACGTCCGGATGAACGATTTCCTGCTGATACCGGCATCAGACCAGAAAAGACTTGTATGTTTGGGTTTGTGTATGTTGTTGTTTAATGGGCAGAACCTGGTGATATCTGAAGATCCGCACTGAAAGACTCGCAGAATAAGATCTGAGCAAACTAAATGATTCTGGACGTCTGAAAGTCTGTTTGAAAGTATCGACCAGATATTTGAGCTTTTTTAAACTTCATGATGTCCCAGTGGACAAAAAAACAACGTGTTGGTTCGGCCAAGTAATCAGACTGTGTCGGAAATTCACACACACTTCCACACACACACACACACTCACAAACACTGCTGTGTCACGCAAACACACCCATGTGTGGAGAAGAAGATACATGCGCACGCACACACACACACACACACACACACTTGCACTCTAACTCTCCCTTTGGAGCAGATGGCTCCACAGTCATAGCTGATGTTTCACACATCAATGAAGCACACCATGTACTCACAACTACTGAATACACACACACACACTCCCTCACACACACACACACACACACACACACACACACTCGTGCCATGCAAGCCAAAACTTCTGAACACACTCGTGCCTGCATACGCACACATGCGTAACTGCTCGAACCCAGACGGACCAACCGCCTCACTCACAACTGTTACAACACACACACACACACACACACACACGCACACAGGCAGTGATACACACACACACACACACACACGTGCATGCACACGTGCATGCACAGTGACTTAGTGATTCATACACACATGCACAAATGCACACGCATGCACAGTGTCCTCATCAGCGCTAATTTATGGAGTGAGGAGCCATGTTGTTGGCAAGCTTAGACCTCAGCACGCACACACTCACACACGCACACACACGCACACACACACACACACACACACACTAACAGCTGAGAGGCAGTAGGTTATAGTGTTGTATTATCATGGGTGTTGTTAGGCCTCTTGTCAGATAGCCGATAGCACCAAGAGAGAATATTGCTGAAGGACGTTATGGCTGTTAGAAGACGGTCTGTGGTTTTAATTGAAAACACTCGACACTCAACACAAACGTCTGATAAAGAAAATCGACCTGACTCCCGTGAACCACCTCCTTCTTTTACTGCCGGAGCTGAATGTGTGCGAGTTTATACTCTTATTGTTTTATGATAATGCTCACTTTCCGAGTGCACAGTGACAAAAAGTCTCTTTTCCTTCTGCTTCTCGTGTAAAATATTCCCCGGCAGCTTCCCAACAGGTGTGAAATGATATCAAAAGCAAAAAAAAGGGAAAGAAAGAAATGTGACACCATAGCAGGATTTGTAATAGAGACATATTAAATCCTCTACAATGTGCAAATTATACCCTATCATCATTTTGGAGCCTGACTAAGAAACCACATCCAAATTTCTCAGTCGAAAGCCAGAATCGCAAATCCTGCCCAGTCACCAGAATAACATGTTGGCACTTAATGTTTCTGCAAACCACTGATAGGTTCACCTTTGCCGTTTCTACAAAAACATGTCACATCACGTTCACACTGCATGTTTATCACCAGTCTTTCATACTGGGGAGGTGGAGGGGATGCTGAATTTACACTCGACCACTGTTCAAGACTGGTTTTGTAAGCATGAGACTACTGGATATTTTTTATTTTAAGGGGACCGTGAGACAAATTCCAGCCGTGTTTATGGTGAATAAAACAGGTATTATAAGCCAAAACGTGATATTTTCCTAACCAAGTGGGTTTTGTGACAGACAGAGGATGAGCACAGTGTTGTTAATGTACAATGCCAACATTTATTCTGGCAGTTGGGTTGAAAAAACAAACTTTGAACCAGGTCAACCAAATATCGATTTGGGGATTATATTGTATCTCTTCCTCTTGCGAGTTATTGACACCCTGGCAACCAGAGTCACTACTTCATAACATCTTGTGATTTAAGCAGCATGCAGTGCTATTTGTACCTGAGCACGCCTGTGTGTACGCACATGGTTAAGTTGTGGCCGTGGATTTGCTGCCTAGAACGTTTTTCATCGTTATTCTTTACAACATCGTGGACTTCTACCTTCTCAGCTGATCCATAACATGAAAGGATGTTTTGCTAGTTAATGTTAGCTATCTATACGCTGGGGGAAAACAGTTCACACAGAGCTCAAATGTCAATACTACGTCTCTGACAATTCCTTGTCAGAGGGGGTTCGGCTCTCTTGCATGACAGATGCTTTAGTGGTGATTGGATCTTAAGTGCTTATAAATGTCTATGATTTTCAACCAGATTATGCAACATTTTATTTCCTCACTTGGAAAGAAAAAGGTGGCAGAGCGGCACTCCAGCACCACAACGCCTCTGGATGTAAACTTAAATTACATGTATTCAAGATGAGTTAGTGAACCAGACAATTTATCTCCGGAAAAGTTCTGCTTTCTGACAGTTTATGGCTATTTTACATTTTAACAATGAGCCACATGAACATGTTGCAGACAGCGTGTGTGATAAAGACCCTTTGCACTTATTTTATATATTGTTTCATCTCAGTTAGTGTCAAATTCGGTGAAACGCACAACATAATGCAGCGAATAAAAACATAATTCCTGCACTTCAGACAGATATTGTGCTGTACTGTTAGATGATTCTTGCAGAGGATCGATTACTGCAGAATCGCAGTGATACTTATCATGAATCATCTTTTCACCGGTGATCTTAGCCAATTTGTAAACATATTTTTTGGGGGGAAAATGATAAAAATACTCTGTGACGTCTGAGACTGTTGGCTGGATTTCACCACAGCCATCTCTCAGCCTTTGACTCTCAGAGATTTCCATTTGCAAATGATTAAACATCGCAATAAGCTCTTAAAATGACAATTCTCACCTCCTGAAATTCATCTCTATTACGGATAATTTCCACGACGGAGGGGTTTGTTCAGCCGGGAGCTCTTCCTCGAGAGCAACGTCCCACATCCGGCACAGGAAACGTTCACAAACAAACAAATTGCTCGTAAATATTACTGCAGAGAGAAAATTGAATGCTCAGAAGGAATCTGATGTCAAATTTTATGTGCCAAGTAGGGTGTAGAAAATCAGCGTTATTTAACTTACTGGAATCAATGTTTCTATAGCAACACAACTGATATTGAGAAAAGGTGTGAAATAGTCCCTGACAGCTGGTGGGCTATCATGAATTAATGTCGCCGCGCAGAGTCACTGCGAACTACCTGATTTACAAAAACACACATCCACGAGGAGGAGCAGAGCACCGGGCTGCGCTCCTTCAATGATTTTAAACGTTGTTTTAATAAATGAAGACTTCGGACCACCCAGTGTGGGTTTGAGACGAGCTGTGTTGACAGCATGCATAGTAACACAGAGAGACACCGGCACCGTGCCCGAGTATCTCTGGCACCTTCCAGCAATTAAGGTACAGAGAGAGAAACATTTGATTCAGGGTGTTAGAAGGACTTCTGTTCCTTTAAAGAGGCGAGAGGAGGTGATATCAGCATGCAGCGTGAGACGTGTTTGCTCTCTGCAGCGGCTAAACGCTCACCTGTCGAACAGCAAAGTGTCAAACATCTCAGGGAATGATAATTAAACGTGAAACAGAAGCGATAATGTCGAGTTAGACGTGATAAATTCAGGTGCTGCTCACAGAAAGGAGAAATTAAGAGTCAGTTCTCTCAGATCACCACAAAAAACACAAGCTGTAGGGAACATACTGTATCTGACAATACCTCCAATATCACTATAATATCATGAAATATTCCTGTAAGCAGACGAAATACTCTCAGCACAAGGTCGAGTGTGATTGGAAGCTTCAGATACTACGATGATCTGAGGGTGAGATTATCTTCTCATCTGCTGCTTCCAAGGTCAAGAGTCGACTCTGAAGCTCAGTTTCTTCATAACTAAATTATTTCCTTGTTTTATTTGAACAGCTGCACTTAATAGGCAAACTCTGATCATTATATATGTGTGTATATATATATATTCTGAAGCTATTCTGAAGGAGATTATCTTCTCATCATCTGTTTCCAAGGTCAAGAGTCGAATTGAACTGCACTTATAACAAAAAGACAAACTCTATGTTGTTATCATGTGATATGATCAAAAGCTCCACAACAGCTCGTCCTCTCTAACCAGTTTATGATTTTTATCCATTTTTATTTCATTGATTATATACTAACGAGTTCTGTTACTCAACTCCGACCCAACCTTCCCCCAACTGCCGATGTAAAGAGTACGTACATAAATAAAATTAATAAATGAACATTAATGACGGTTATAACAATTATAGGATCAAACTAAGAAAAGAAAAGAAAACAGGATGGCGAGCTTGATGTCAAATATTCGATGTTCCCAAATAGGGCTGTCACGATATATCCGATTATTTACGCTAGCGATATTATCGCGATACCTATTTACATTTTTGTTTTTAAATGCTATCAGTCAAGTCTATCTTTAACTTCGTTTACTGTTTGTTTGGGTGAGATGAAGTCGTAAACAAAAGATTGGACAAGGTCAAACATCTTCACTGGATTATTAACAGTATGTGTATTATTAACATGATATTTGTTTTTTAAATATCACGGTTATCGTAAATATCGCGATATTGTGACACCGCTGCTCCAAAACAAGATGCATTCAGTCATTTTGTCAGAGCCGAGCTCAGAGACAAAGCACAAATGAAGCATTAGTAGATGTTTCTGTTTACATTGGTCACATTTAAATGCCAGAAAAACACATCCCTTATACCATAAGTATATTACGTCTACACAGCTGTCAATTAAAATATAAACATATGGTATGATACAGTCAATTAGTCAGTCAGAAGCATGAATAAGTCAAAATAAGATGAGCGGGGTTGCCAGGTTGAGTAACAAGTAAATGACAAATTAGATGTATTTTCTTGTTTCAGGAACATCATCGTGTTTTCTATCAGGGTAATATCTTCATTTATATTCTCCTTCATGTTTTATAATAACTTATATGGACTGCGAGTCCATTCTGTCTAGATGCTCTCCAGATAACAGGATCAGTAAGCAGATTATATTCATACCAGACTCATATGAGGATCAAAGCGCCCAGTTTGGACCAGCGCAAATGGGAGAACACACACTGAGTGGCTCTACTGGTCATTATCGGCACTTAGCACATGAGGTAAAGCCTTGGCGACAGTGAAAAACTGGAGTCCGAGGTGTCTCAGCGAGGTGTTGAGCCGCAACCACAACGTTATTTTCATCCCTCCCATCATCAAACATGCCTGCAGGGCGTTATCATGCACGGTGTCACAGAGCATGATAGGTGTGATGTTGATAACTAAATGTAATCATGATGTAATACACATGTGTATATCTCTCTCTCTCCACTGATTTACTCACATCTTTCTTTTCTACTTCGTCTCCCAGCTGTGTGCTGGTATTTATAATTTGGACGAGCGTGAGGTCGGCTGACGGTTCAGAGGCAACAAAATGATTTAAATAAAGTGAACAATGTTCTCTCCACCATTGTTTTCCATTCAATTTCAACATGTATTACCAAACTCTCGTCGCTCGAGTGACTTTAAATGACATTAGAGTCAACTTTCTCTGCTAAATCTTACATTGTCGTGAGAGTCAATAATTTATTTGGCACCTGCGCCTTAAAAAAGTTCATTCAACCTCCGTGAAAAACAAGCTGGATGTCATTAAAAATTGAAAGTGTGTCCCTCCCACACACACAACTAACAGCATGTTCAGTGCCACAGTACAAGTGTGAGGTAATGCTTCTCACATCAATCTCCACTCAAACTACAGACTGGATTTAGGAAAAGCTTCGAGAATCTGGAAAACAATGGCCGTCTGAAACAGAAAGAAAGATACATTTATGTTATCTGTAGATAAGTAGCTCTATTAAAGGTTTATTTTAGTCATGACTGATAAATAATGAACACATCTTGGCGTAATCATGGGACTTAACTTGAGTCATTGGAGTTAAAAGGAAGCTGTCGACACTCATCCGTCCCACTGATCTCCACACACTCACTCACTTTACACTCTTTTGGCTTCAAACTCCGCCGCCTATTTCTGCTCGTGTCTCTCTAATGCAATCCTTTTGTGCCTTCGCAAAAAAACCCAAACATATCTCCTTCATTTTTCCGCGCGCCGAGCATGTTATTTGAATTTTTAAGACATGATCGTTTCATGCAATTTCATCAGAAACCTGCCTGCCGCTGTAGAAGTCGGAGATAAAATTAACTTGGGAAATATGAGGATCCGAGGTGACTGGTGATAGTCATGTGTGGTTGTTCGCCAATTAAATCTCTTGATATAGCTTTTCTATTCGTGGATTAGGTGACGAACAGAGTTGAACGGGTGCCTTTGAAATGCCGCCGGTTACTCGTGGCGGTAATTAAAGAACGTTTATTTATGGTTTTGTGGTAGCGGGATAAACTTTACCTTATGTTTTCTGAGTTTGATGACATTTTATCACGTCTGGAAACTCGCACTCGTTAAAAAAGATGCCGTAACAGCTTCATTAGCTTCTCATCTTTTTCAGTGAAGCACAATAATGAATATGTTTGAAGAGGAGTAAGCGAGCGTCTATTTTTAACTCTAACAAAGAGAAGAAAGATTGTTTGAGTCAGTTCTTTCAGCGAACAACCACATTTGTTTAGACTCACACGGCCGAGACGTCTTTCAGCTTGAGTAATTCAGACTTATGTCCGACCACAGGAGGAGAAAGTGTGATGTTTTGAGGTCAGCGTCGTTGTTGGTCAACAAAATATCATCACTTTAATCCAGACTACCGCTTCCAGTGTCCTGTTTCCTGGAGGCAGCAGTGTTGGACAACTTATCTTAAATATTTAATTAGTTTAATTAAATATTGGAGCCTGTTTTTTTTTTTGTCTTTCTGAGCAGCAACGTCTTTTTTTCAATTGCGTCCGCTCTGAGAACTTCTCGATGAATATCTCCAAACTTTCCAGTAAGCAGCGGGGGTCATCACCGTCGCTCTTTTTCAGGCAGATCATAAATTAGATTACGCAGGACACATCACCCTGATAACCAAGAAAATTGACTTTAATCTTGTTCTAGCTGCGTCTGTTGATCCTGAGATAAACCCATTTGTGAGAGCAGATTGTCTGAACACTGAATGTTTTCTTGTAAGCGTTGTTAGCATTGTTAGCTGTATAGTCAAGCCTCTGTTACAGCAGCGTTAGCTCATTTCAATCAAAGCCAAAGCATTTTTTTTGTCTTTCACTGCACGAGCGCACTTTAAAGCTAGAGAGAAAGGTTATGTTGACTCCTTTGAAACTCATTTACAGCCCAGCTACGTCACAAAAAAGCCTTTAAACTAATACTCAGATGTCACAGTTTCATCTTTTAGAAAGAGAAGACAAAACAAAAAAACTAATTTGCTTATTTTATAGAAATCTACGAATGTTATGTGTTATTATCTGTCCTGACATCAGGGACCATGTTGGAGAAACATGTCCTCACTTTGACATGTTGTCCCCTGGGTCCATTGTCTTCTCTATCCATAAAATCAATCAATCAATCAATCAATTAGCCACTGCTGAGCCTTTTTATATTAGGAATTGATTAAAGTGAGCAAGCCTGCTGACTAACAACACACCTGTAAGTGAGACCGAGGGATTGACGTGGGATGACGTCACCCGTTGGTTTGTTGACTGCCATTTTGGCCGCCGCCATCTTGTTTTTTTGGAGCCATAAGTGACCATCATTATACAAGAGGGCGGAGCTGTGGAGGATATCCTGATTGGATCTGACTGAGGACCCGAGGACACGACGTGGTAGCTACCAAAACACGCCCACTTTATCGTCCAAGTGGGACCATATTTTTCAAAATGTACATCACGATGTGTTGAAGAAGACGTGAAACTCTTTTATAAATGTTTAATGAGGTCATAAATCGACCTTTTTAAACCGACCGGGTCGCCCCCTGCTGGCCATGCGAGAGATCAAACTGGTATCGACCCAGTAAGCAAGCAGACGCCCAAAACAGCAAGATGATGTTACTACTGAAATTACTCATCACTGAAAAACATCACTGATGCTTCACTGCCCGACACTTAACGACCCTAATCTTTTAAAGACATTACATTAATGGACTGGTTTTCATCGTAGCCACGTGAACAGAGGTCCTCTTTCTTCACACAAGTACTAAATTCAACCCAAACCGTGATCTTCTCCACACCTTAGTTGTGTATTTTTTGTGCTTAAACATCTCCAAAACCTCACTCACAGCGGTGTCAGGTCAGGAAAACAGTTTTATCTTGTAAGTAGTGATTTGTAGAGGATTTGGAGGAGACTCGCTGAGGTCACGAGAAGTGTTGCAAACAAATTGGAGCCAAAAAAAAAAGAAAAAAGCATTTATTTTGAGGAATACAGATGATGTTATGTTGCTGATGGGGGTGTCAGAGCAGAAACAGCTTCTCTCCGTCTGCCTCGTGGAGTTTATTTTTCCCCAATTTAAGCTACAAATTAGACTCCCACCGGCTCGCAGAAGTGACCGCACACTCAGTCCATAAAAATATGATCAAGGATCTTTTATTAACGCTGATAAGGGCCTCGTGTTTCACTCAGACGCAGCGTGCCAAAGGCTGCTTTCTTATTTTTCTGACTACATCTTCATCTTGCCGTTGTCAGCACCTCTGGCTCTGCACTACAAGATCACAATATGAGATTTGTTGACCTTTTTCTCACTTCTGCTGCAATCTAGCTTTGTGATTTAGCTCATTAGTTTTCATTTTAAAGCCACAAATACCAGTAATATATCACGTATATTCATACTGAAAAGGGTTGAGCATCTACATGTTGAGCTTTTTGCAGCCAAACACAAACGTTACGTCTGCAGAGCACTTGAGAGCTGCTGCAGGCTCGACTGTGTCCCTTCTCAGTTAATTGCAGGCTAAGTCAGATGTATTGTTGATTTATTGTAGGCTAGTCCCGCACACAGACTTATAGCCCCCATCACTCCACTGTGACGTGTCCACATAATTCATGATTTATGACGGTTACTAGAAGTATTGATATAAGTTAAAGTGAAATATGGTGCGACGGTCGTATCACACGAGGCAGAACAAAGACACCAAGCTGTCTGAATTACTGATCGCTGTTTCACCCAACGCTTGTTTTAATTAATTTCTAATGATCGAGACATGACTGCAATGAAACCGTGTTTTAAAGTTGGCAATGTTTCTGCAGTTTTTTTTGTTTTATCATGCGACGACTCTGTGGTCATGGTCCGGTTGGGTTTAGGCACAAAATCCGCTTGGTCAGGGTTTGAAAAACTCAGGTTTTGTCGACACAAACTCTGCAGGAGACGTCCCGACCCCCTCAATAATACTGACCAAGGATTTCAGAGAGTAGTTTATACATTATACAACATGAATAGATGAATAAATACTGGAGACTCATTATATTAAAAAAATAATTAAAAGTATGATAACAATAGGAATACTCATACAGTAGTAAGTCAAACTTAGACTTTTTCTTTTTCTTTTCTTGGGGGAACTGTTACCAAATAATATATATTATCATATTTATATAGATTAAATGTTACGGATACATTGAAACTTTACATTTCTTTAGGTTTAATTTTCTATATTATGTTGTGACAATGCTGTGTTTATGTTCTGGTTAGGTTTAGGCACAGAAAACACTCGGTTAGGGTTTGGAAAACATCATGTTTTGGCCTAAAATACCTGTTTTCTGTGGAGGTTTTTGCCACAAACACAGCTGTGGATGTCACGACTTCAACCACATCCAAGTATGATAGAAATAGAAATTATCATGTTTTTTTCTATTTTCTTTTATTGATGGAAATGCAAACCACTGACATGTTAAAACTTTACATTTCTTAATGTTCAGTTTTCTATTTTATGTTAGGTTTAGGCACACAAACCACCTGGTTAGGGTTTGGAAAACATCACGTTTTTGATTTGGAGATGTCCCGGGGTCTTGTCACCACATATACAAAAACATATCCGGCTGTATCACGCTTACAAATGTTGTCAAACTCAAGCTGTGGTCACTGGCTCGGCAGCCTTCTTCACCTCCACCTCCCGATACGAACGTGAGGTCATAAACATGTAACGTGGACGTGATATAACAGGACAGACGTATCACTGCCGACATGTCATCCTGGCGACTGGGCCGCTCTGTGATTGTCTGTCATACATATTGTCATTTCTTTTTAAAAAAGAAGTAGCTCTGTGTGCAGCAGCACTGCCCTCATACAACCTCCTGACGTCTCATCTGATGTCTCTCTTTGAAGCCTGTAGGAATTTTCGGTGCTCGTCCACAAGGACTCGCTTTAATTATGTTCTCCTGTAACGCTCAGCGAAGGAGAATGAGGTACAAGGTTTAGTCGGAGTTTAGATTCTGAGAGAAAAAAGTAAAGACGGGTCTGAGTCATCTGGTCGGCACGAATCTTCCCACACAGCTTCAGGACAGCACATGGCACGTTGAACTCATTTTTCATTCACATTTTCATAATAGGCTCTTTAATTTGTCACCAAGAATATATTCCAACTGTACTTCATCGGATTATAATTCGACTTCAAGAGGCGTCGAGGAGAAGATTAGGTTCAGATCTGGCTCCAAGAAAAATGTGCATAAAACTGTGCGAGCATGTTGATCTGCATGTGTTTGAGAGGAAGTCGTGTCAAACTGGGAATAAATGTAAATGTAAAGAGGGAAAAAAAACCGACCTCAAACAACGAACACTTAAAAGGAAGAAAAGCAAGAAGCCGAACATGTCGAAGAAGCTCTTGGTGTAAGAGAGGGGGAAGCTTCCTCCAACCCCCCCATCTGCATCTCTCTGCCTCCAATACCAAGTCAATTAACCTAATGGAAGTGGCAATTAATTAACTCGGCAAACACAATGATTAAGGACCTGACAATCAAACGAGTGGGAGTGGCTCCAGTAAACGCTGATTTAGAGGTAAACGCTTTAAAAACGAGGCACACGTGCACTCTGCATTAAACCGGATTAACGTCAATTAAACATAAGATTCAAAGTCCAAAGTTTTCAAAATAAAAGCACCTCAGTTTAGCTGAAAACAACAACACAACACGGGGAGGCCTTACCGTGTTTCTCTGTCCGTTGGCTCCTATTGGTCCCCTGAACACCCCTTTGATGCTCCTCAGCTGTCCGTCACGCAGGTGGGTGGAACTGATCACAATGTAGTAGCACGCCATTGGGTTCGCCTTGTGTTTCATCTACTGAAATATCTGATCTGCAGGGAACAAAAAGTCTTGAAACTGTGCTTCTTCCTTCCTCAGCTGCTCATCTCTTCTCTCCTCCTCTGCTTTTATAAAGTCGAGTTAAGATAAAGTCAGAGAGTAAAGGAGGAGAGCAGTTCCCCCCCCCGACTCCTCTGATTTATTCTGTCTCTTCTCTAAGTTTCCTGCCGGTGACTCTTTGACTCTGCCTCCTCTCTGCTCATCTTCTCTCTCTCTTTCTAAATATTTCACCCTCTGCTCCTCCTCTCCTCCCACTCTTGTCTTTTCTCTCTCTCTCTCTCTCCTTTTATATTCCTAAATTCGCCTCTCTCTGTCCCCCTTTAAATATTTCTAAGTCTTTTTCCTCTCCAGATGTTTTGCTCCCATCTTTCATTCATCAATCTTTCCTTGTCATTGACTCCCTCTCCTCCTCCTCCTCCTCCTCCTCCTCCTCCTCTTCTCTTTTCTTGCTGAGTCGAAAATTTTCTTCCCCCAAAAATCTCAGCCTCTCATTGATCAGCCTCGCAGCTTCCTCTAACTATCTCCCGTCCGCTGCCTCCACTCCAACAATCTCTCCAACCTCCTTTTGTTTTCTCCCTCCCTCTTTTGTCTCTGTGTCTCTCTAAGTAGAGAGGAGGGATACTTTTCTCCTCATCTCCTCTTGTCTCCTGTCTTTTGCTTTTTTTTTTTTTTTGCTCTCTGCCTCCTTGTCAGTGTTGAAGAAGAAGAAGAAGAAGAAGAAGAAGAAGAAGAAGAAGAAGTACTCAGTCTTCTCCTCCCTCTGTCTCTCTGTGGTTCAGAGCCGGCGTGCAGCTTCCTCTCAGATGCTCCTCTCCTCTCCTCTGCTGCGCTGCATGTGTTGGCTCTCCTCCCTCCCTCCACCTCCCTCTCTCTGCTGATCTCTTGCTCTGTGGCCAGCAGAGTGGTTTGCTCCTCAGTTACCCGCGGTTACCATCTGCCCTTTTAACGCATGGAGTGCTGACGCTTGCTCTCTCTCCTCCCTCCCTCTCCATCTCCATCCTCCTCCTCCCTCTCCCTCCCTACATCTCTCTCTCTCTCTCTCTCTCTCTCTCCCAGCCTCTCTTCTCGCTGTCTTTCTTCTCGCTTTAATCATCTCCTTCTCTCCCTCCTTCTCTCTTTTCTCTTCGAGCCAAAGGAGACAAGCTCCACCTACTGGCAAGCTGGAAAACATGCAGAGAGGGGAAGAGGGAGACGCAGCAGGAGGTTTTCTTTAATTCCTCCCATGCTGGCTGTGAAAAAGTATATTTTATAAATCAAACGCACGATTAGATGAGAACACAAGCGTGGAGCTGGTGGTGATTTAGAGTTTTTTTACTCGAGGGTGCCTCAGCTATGTGGCTCAGATCTGTTATTTCAAAACCCTGCTTCTGGTTCAGGGTCTTTAACTGCAAAACAAAAAATAATTAAAATCATAAATACCGACCGAGGTCATGATACGGAGGCTCATTTATGCCAGGAGGAGAAAAACATGAAAAAAAAGAGAAATGCTTTTGACCCAATCGCCAGAATAGATGTTGCATTTCTGCAAACCAAAGATATGTTGTCATTCTGCATTTCTTTAGGTTCAGTTTTCAATTTTGTCTTGTCAAAAATTTAGCTGAGTAGAGAGTAGTTTCTACATTAAGACACATGAACAGATAGATGGATGGTCGTTTTATGGAGGCTCATTTATTCAAACCACAGAACTTATGTTATGTTGCAACTTTGCATTTCTTTAGGTTCAATTTTCTATTTTATGTTGTGACAACGTTTTCAGCACAAGGACGACGTTGTTAGCGTAAGGAAAAAGATTATGTTTTGGCTTAAAATACCTGGTTTGGTCGCCACAAACACAGGTCGAGACGTCCCGAATTTATTCCTTCCTTCATCTTAAAGCAGCTGGAATTTCTACCGAGGTCTCCTTTAAAACGTTCAGTGGTGTCACACTTACAAATGTTGAAACACAACACAAAGGTGGCTATTTAACGCAATACTATAGTCAAGCTATTAAAGGAGACCTATTGTGCTTTTTTGTTTTTTTCCTGTCCTTCTTGTGCACGTAAAAGATCTTGCAAGTTAAAAAAAGGTCGAACAAGCTCCTCCCTCCCACAGAAAACTCTGCTCCTGAAACGCCTCGTCAGTAGTGTCACCTTTAATTCTGTGACTTTGTGACATCACACTACATCGCCATGTCACACATTTACATAATTAAAGCCTAACGGCTTGTGAGGCATGTAAGACTTGATTTTGCACAGCATCTCTGTTGTTGTTAGGAGTGCTGACTCAGGCGTGTGTCAGGTGACCAATCAGAGAAGACTGGGTAATTGGGGGGGGGCTTAAAGAGACAGGCGCTAAGACAGAGCGTTGAAGCCAAAATAAAATTATGAACTAGAAAATGAGCATAATGTGTCTCCTTAAAGCGAATCTGGAGAGAGATTGTTAATTGTCTCATTATGAGGTTGCCAAAGAAACACAATAAATAAATTCATGAATAAATAATCTAACAAATAAATAAAAAAAAGGTAGTCTACGCTAATTCTGTCACTTTTAGTTGAAGTCTGACCTCAAATGAATTAAGATTTACTCAGCGGCTCCATTCTGCTCAGAAAATAAAGGATTGTTTTTATTGCTTATGTTGCTATTCTCATTTCCAACCTCATCCTTGAGATCTGCAGACACAGCAGCATCACTACACACGGTCTTCCAGCTGACTCTATCAGGACTGCGAGGTATTCAAGTGCATGTACGAATTAATCTTCTCGCTGCACTGAATACACTTGATCAAAACTGTCGCTGACCCGAATCAGTAGCTTCTAGCGGAGGAGCTCCTCTCGCTGGTGACTGAAAACAGTGTTGTCAGGTGAGCTGTGATATACTTGTTCTGTATATTACTGCCTCGTTAAAGAGCTCGCTGAAAGTCCATAAAGCCGTGATGTGATAACTCCTGCAAATAGTTTTTTCCCACAAGAGGAAATCCTTTTTGCAGCAAGGCAGTGTTAAAAAAAGACACAAAAAAAAAAAAAAATCAAACACAGTAAAAATATGAGACAACTGGAGGCATTTATGATAAAAACAAGGAAAGCTGCCACACGGGGAATAAAGATAAGAAAGAATAAAGTGCTCAGCTGTGCAGGGAGCAAAGAGACAGTTTATAATGTCACAGGATTAAGAGCACTTATTGCTGTGCCGAATTTTTAGAAAACCTGAGAGAGACGATGGTTTGGATCTGATACGATGAGCTGCTGAGATAATAACCACGAACGTGCTCGTAGAGGTCAAGTTTTGTACTTCAAGGATAAAATCTCTCAAAAATGAAAAATCACTCATCTTGTCCTCAGTTCACCTCACGCTGATGGAAAGTCAGGAGAAGATTCACAGTCAACAAAACATTTCTGGAGCTTCACAGCAAAACAGCAGAGTTATTATGAACGCAACACAAACCTTGATGTTTATTTCTAAACCTACGCAAGTTTTATTTCCTGCCGAGCCCAAAACCGAGCGGTTTTCTTGGCAGCTCGACAACAAAAACGTGTCGCTGCGACTGAATTTTACTTTTACGGTGAACTTATCCTTTAACTGAACCATCAACAGGCTGAAGACAAAGTTCGTATTTTTGGTTAATGATGAAAATAAGTTAATGTGATGTTGTTTCTTTTCAAAATAAAAGCTGGTCCTTTATGTATAATGAGCCTTCTGTGGCGCAGCTCTTATACAACCTCTTGACGTCTCTCTTTGAAGCCTGTAGGAATTTTTTGGTGCTCGTCCACAAGGACTCGCTTTAATTATGTTCTCCTGTAACGCTCAGCGAAGGAGAATGAGGAACAAGGTTGAGTTGGAGTTTAGATTATGAGAGAAAAGTAAAGAAAGGTCTGAGTCATCCGGTCGGCACGAAGCTTCCCACACGGCTTCGACTTGAACTCATTCTCATTCAGATTTTTGATTAAAAAAAAGACACTTTAATTTGTCACCAACCTGAAAAAAAATGCGTTCGAACTGTATTTATCGGATTATATTTCGACTTCAAGAGGCGCCAAATAGAGTAAGCTGTTTGTCAAAGATCATTAAAAATGTGTTGTCAAGGAGAAGATTAGGTTCAAGATGTGTCGTCTGCCTGTGTTACGGTTGTTTCAGACTAAGAATAAAAACCAAGAGACGCTTTATAATATCTTAAAATAAATCAGAGCTCTTCTTACACACAATTTATAAAATAGTGCTTCTCTAGGTTGACGTACGTATTTGGACGAGCAGCTTGAACCAGCTGGAGTCAGAATCATAAATTCATGGTATGAACGGAAATGCGATCGCTTGGCTTCGAAAGGAAATGTTTTTAAAGTGACGGCTGATCTTTTAATGTTTTGAGTGATTTTATCATTTCCACATCTAAAGGCAACACAAGCGTTCGGACCAACAAAGTGAGCAGTAACCCAAATATCCAAGCTGAATTATGTGAAGAGTAAATACGGACCGTCCATTAAAACCACGCAGGACATTAGAGAACTGTGTTTCCGTCGGAGATGAACCGGGAAGTGACTCAGAAGCTAATGCAGCAGATGACCGGAGATTTTTTGAAATGATGTTTTATTTTATCCTCTGAGTGGTTTGATGTTTACAGCATGTCTGTTTGTGTTTGTGTCTCTTTCATTAATGGACTTTATAGCGACGTTATCACAGTAGCCGATGTTTTTTCGCTCTCACTGCGTCACGTACGGCAGCCTGGTCAGCGATAACGCTTGAAGTTTGACGGGGTGATCGGACGGGTCAAGACTAGTTTTGTTTTTAATTTACGTAACGTAAGTAAGCAAACGTAAATGATATACCTCATATCATCATACCGAACTGTACGTGACAAACGTATATGTTTTTCTAACCCTAACCAAGTAGTTTTTTAGCCTAAACCTAACCTCACCTCGACCACCTGACAACATTAATAACATTTTAAAAGTAATAATATGTCATACAATGCTAACCGTTTGTCAGCACGCCTTATTTTGAAAGTCTAAATGGGTCTTGTTTGTTACATACTGTTGCTAACTGCGCCAGCAGCGCAGGACAGGGGTGTGTCGGGCTGATGGTGTTCACAGTCTGACAGCTAAACAGATCCTTCACTCATCAAATAAAAGAGAAATGTCCCACACCCACAAAGCAACGTTACGAGACCAACAACAGTCATTTCGTAGCAGGTCTTGTCTGTCATCCTGTCTGTCCTACCGACTCTTCGTCGCATTTCTGAAACATTTTTGAAAAACAGCGTCTGTCCCCGGCAGCGAGAGGCAGGAATTTAGGGCAAATAACTTTAACTCACCATGTCTTTGTCACCTTCCACCATTGTGTTGTTGTAGTTACTGTCTCTGGCAACTTATATAGGAAACAAATGACCAAATTTATTGAGAAGTCATCGTGACAGTCAGCCCTCCCGACTGAGACTTCCCCCCAGAAAACAGCATGCTTTCCCACAAATATGAGCCAAACAGGGTCCACTATTTACTGATGGTGATTATGTGATGTCATTTCATTCTCTTTGTCACTTTCCACGATGCATGGTGGGTCAGGATCTCAACACAACACTTTATAACAGCATCCATATTATTATAAACAGTCGGAGGATACATGTTTAGATTAACAGGTGGAAACACGTTAAGAAAACACACAGATCTCAACATTATGCTGGTACCGTATCATCTGTAAGCCCGATCTAACGCCATGTTCATGGCACGGCTCAGCTCCGTTCAACAGATGCATCTTTGGGACGAAGGTACTTTTCTCAATTTCATTTTCCGCGGCAGCTTGTACCACTTAAAATAGTTTGGGCTCTTGGCAGATAGCGGTGTCGGGTGAATCTCATTGACATCATCTTCAGCGTGACACAAACACACCGGAACAAAGGAGGACATCCTCTTCATCTTTTTCTTCCTTCTCAGATCCTTTCATCAGCAAACAAAGTGAGGACCGTTGTAGCAATAGGCGGCTCTGTGCTGTAATGGTGCAAATGGAGAAGCTACAGTCAACAGGGCTTTTCAATACGGAGAAAAAAGATCTAGTACCTGGTACCGGGCAGAGTCCACAACTTTTGATAACAAGTTCAGTGGAGTCGCACAGAGCAGTTCAATGCAGGAGAAACAAAGCTGAAGAAGCCTACGAGTGAAACAGGGACAGAGGAGGTCAGAGATAATTAAGCAACAAGTAGCTCTTTAAAAACAAAAACCAGAACCTCACCGTCAGTCCTCTGTGGGAGGCCGGTGGAGGGGAGGTACTGGGTCTCTGCTTGGCGCCAGTAACAAACTGGGCAGGCCGGCAGGACAGAACCGACTCACGCAGAGACCCAAAAAAAAAATCAAGATGGTAAGAATTAAAGGCATGAAAAACAGCCTCCACATCCCTGAGCGACTGAAGGCATTTTGGGTAAGGCAAGTTTACTTTTCAGCTCAGAAGCTAAAATGGATCACTCCTTTAAATCCAGAACAAATTACAGAATCTACATTAATCTCTGACCCAGAGGAGCGCCATCCATCTGTCCATGACCAGTTTTGGGTTTTGTATTTATTTCCTCGCCCTCCAGTTAATCCTTTTCATTTTGCAGGTAAATAAATCCAAAGTAAGAAGCTCTGTTAGCTTCTGAGTTTTAGCATCACTTTCAGCTCCGTCCACATCGAATATTCCTCCATCATCACTGCTGCCTCTGCATGTAATCTGCTCTCAGCATTTCTCTGGTGGAAGTGTTGATTTTCAGCCTCATCTATAATAATCAGAACAATCATCATTTTATCACAGCAGAGCTGGGTTGTCTACGATTTTAAACGACTCATGGTCTCTCTTCACGCTGTGTTTTCAAGCATGGAGAGCCTTTTTTCTCCACTTCACTCAATTTAACTTTTCCCCAAAAAAGTGAGGCGCCGTATTATATATCGTTATTGTTTTCCCTCACTAAAGTTTGAGCTGACTGAGAAAAACAACTTGTGAAAAGCAATACGGATGAATTATGGATTTGTGCCTTGTATAGAATTAATTAAAGCGACTCATCTTCTCCTTTCGGTTTAATAAAAACTTTTAGGCTCCGTCTTATTGAGAACTAAAAGTTCAGACTTACTGATGATGCAAAACAAGCAAAACAAAAATATGTTGTTTGACAAAAAATGTTGACAAAAAGACAAAATAAAACTGCTCATCACATCTGGGATGAATGATTCATGTGAGCATCTTGTCTGGTTGAGGCAACTTCTTGCAAAATGGAAAGTCAGGTGACAGAAACTACGTATTTTGTTGAACCTGTGAATATAACTGAAACAGCCCAGTCTCCAGGATATCATGTTAGCAGTTGACGTTTCTGAAAACCAAAGATACGTCCGAGGTTGAGATTTGTACCGAATGCGGCATCACGATCAGATCATATTCTTATTAGCCACCTTTCACATCAGTCGGTAGAGGGGATGGTGAGACGACCATTGTTCGAGTCACACCACCGGATATTTTTAAGGATATCCGGAGACATTTCCAGCTGGTTTTATGTTTTATGTTCGCAGTTAGCATTATTGCAGACCACAGACACTTTGAAGGCTGACATTTGTCCCAAACATGGCATATCACATT
Source organism: Pagrus major (assembly GCF_040436345.1). Lineage (NCBI taxonomy): Eukaryota > Metazoa > Chordata > Actinopteri > Spariformes > Sparidae > Pagrus > Pagrus major. The sequence continues at coordinate 28,169,913 of NC_133229.1, forward strand.
CACATTCAAAGCTTATTAGTCACCTTTCACATGAGCAGGTGGAGGGGATGGTGGTGGCACCATTACAGCCAACAAGGCAGATAAATGGCCGACCGCAGTTCGACTCTGCAGACAAAACTGGGTGATTTTTTTAAGCTACCTGAGGACGTTTCCAGCAGTTTTCGTGCCGACCAAAACTGACTATTTTTCATGTTTTCTAAACTTTCCTAAACCCTAACCTGAGCATAAGCACAGCATTGTGACAAGAGAGAAATAGAAAATTCAAATTCAGTTCAGACAAATTGTTTTTTTGACTGGTCTGATACTTTAAAAAATACATTTTGATGTGATATTCTGTTGGAAATGTTTTAATCACGCCTGGTTATTAAACGATAAAACATTTTGTCCTCAAGTTTTATCAGTTATTGTACAGATAATGTGTGGTGTGCTGTAACAGCCCTGCTGCATGCGGGGGTGTCCAGTGTGTAGCAGTGTGTGTATTTTGGGGGTCTTTTAATGCAAATTTCTACCCAGGACCTGCAGAAATAAACAAAAACAAGTACTGTGTATGTGCCTCCTGATGACTGCACATCCCAGCTGGACCTCGTTAAGTCAAAGTGCACCTAATGACCTTTTGGAAGAGCGACAACCTGCAGCGCTTCACTGCACAGACTCCACCGAAGCTCAGAATAAATAAGCAAGTTTCTGTTAAAGTGCACAGCCATTAATGTTGGATTTATCCCAGCAGAGTGTGTTGTGTTATTAACTACTTTATCCAGCATCAGAAACATACAAGAATTCAAGATTAATTTATACATCGTACATTATAAATACACATTTGTACAACACGTGTTATATCATGTTTACATTAAATGTTTATGACCTGACTTTCATGTCTGGAGGTCGAGGAGATGGTGGTGGAGTTAGTTGAGAGGACTGCCAAGCGAAGGACCGCAGTTAGAAACAATGTTCAATATTCATGAAATGCGTGAAATTTCCAGCTGTTTGTGGCGACAAAAAACAGATATCTTTGAGGAGATGTCCGAAGATCTTCAGCCGTATTTGTGGTGACAATGCAGGATGTTTTTAACGAGACCTCCGGACATCTTCTGCCGTGTTTCCGCTGACCAAAACAGGTATTTTAAGCCAAACCATGATGTTTTCCTAACCCTGACCAAGTGGTTTTTGGGCCTAAAGCTAATCAGATCATGAGAGCAGTGTTGTCACAACATAAAATAGTCGGGGAGTCATGATTCTCCAAATCCACGTTTGGATTTGACCTCTGATTATAAGGTCACCGTCCGATTTAATTTTGATGTAGAACAATTTTTCAGCTATTTTTCTGCTCTTGTTACACTTCGACTTTTTATGCCCCGACAACCGTCATTTGCATTTTTATGAGGTGCGCTTGAACACATCGATACTGCATTTGATTTCAAGGGTCATTTCAATCAATTTTCAATTTAAAATAAAAATCGTGACACCTCTATAAAATAGAAACTCAAACATAAATAAATGAAAAGTTTCAACATATTCGTGGTTTTTTGCAGAAATGCACATTGCCAACATTTATTCTGGTGACTGGGTCGCAGCTCCACTGATGTAGACGGGTGTGTCTTTACCGCCTCCTTTCTAAAATCAACAATCAGCAATCAGGTTTTAATTGACGCTGAGCAGCGGATTGTTGATTTCCTCCCGATACAAACTCTCATCTGCGTTTGTAATCCGGCCGGTGATGGTAGTGTCGTCTTTAAGGTGCATCTTATGCGTCCCAGCGGTAACTATACACATTATTTCGACCCCATCCAAAGCTAACAGAGTGCTGGTCGACCATTGACTGCATGTCAAACTGAAGCCAAGTGCTTTCTGGTGTTTCCAATTAGTTTTTTCATTCAGTAAGAAACAAAGCCATTCCTTTTCTTGCGCTTCTCACTGAGTGATTCTGAATTACTACATTTGCATCAGCGGTGGCTTGCAGAAGGATTTTCCCTCCACAGGAAATTGTCATGACCCTCCAGAGTCTGTCTCTCTCTCTGGTTTAGTGACCGAATATTTGTTGAGAAAATAAAGCACACAGTAAGAGGCTTATCTGATAAATTTCCTCCTACTTTGGGTCCCATGATCCAATACCGCAATAAGCTTAAAGCTCTCCCATCGGCTCCACTAGATTAATTTTACACAAATACAAATCTAACTTTTTGCTCCCTGTTCAATTCTTCTTGTGCTTTATGCATTGGGTTTACGCTGCGTATACATCGCAGTTTGTTTTATTTTCTATGAAAGTGTACATTTATATTTTCCCCTTGTATCCCATTGTGTGTGTTTTATTATTATAGATATTTCTCTGTTTGTTTTGTCAATGCAGTGTGGAGATAATGGGAGCTGCCGCTGGATTATAAGTCTTGTTCGGTGGGTTGGGGAGATAAGAAGGAAATCATTAAAATATGTAATAATATCGTGCGTTAAATGAACGCCTGGATTATTTAATAATATATCACACACCCATGGGGGAAAATAACAGAAATAATGCTAATGTGGGGCAATTCATCTCACCATCAGCACATTTATGTTGGAAGAAGACAAACGAAAAAGAGAAAATAAATATGTTTTTATTGCGGTTCAGAGTTTCCCGGTGAGCAGTTTGAGATCGGATGAGTCTGAAAGTTTCTTTGGTGTTGCGGACAGTAAACACAGGGGTGGGCTGTATAACCTGAAAGTTATATCACTGTACTCTTTTTGTGTTTTGCAGTGACAGGATGAGGGTGATGATTCCTCGTTTCATCGCTGCAGACAAAGTGACAGTTTCAGATATTTCTCCTAACACAAGAAAAATAAAGTCTTTGAGATGTTCCCAGAAATGTCTACAGAAGTTACTTGTTAGACCATCAGATCTGTCTAAAGATAATCATCTCATGGCGTTTCCCACTTCATCCCTTCTAATATCTGCGTCACAGATACTTCAGAAACACTTATCCGCTCATTAGAGTTCATTCTTTAACACACTCAAAGAAAAGCATCAGCCGAAGTGCAGGAACAAGAGGAAGAGTATTAACAGTATTTGTTTTTTGTCTCTTCTTCTCCGGTCTACAAAAAATAAGCTGATCACACCTGATCCCTCTCACCTATTTAGGTCTGGTGGTTTAAAAGCCAGAGGACGGAGACAGAGAGCGTGTTGTTTGTGTTTCATATCCTTAAATCAGCAGATGGGAAAATATTATCATGGCAGTGCTGCAAAATCCAACTGTCGTACCGTGCACCCCGAATACAGACAACTAGATGGATGGATAATCATCCCCACCAACAGGAAGCTGCCATATGTACATAACCACATGGCCGACTGTACTTTTATTTACTAATATCTAACACACTAACATTTGCATGTGATTTACATGTGATAATGAGAACTTCTCGCTCATATGCTTACGTGCGCACAATGTAAAGAAATGCAAAGACGAAACTGCAGTTAGAGGGACTTAGATTTATTCTTAAAAGCATCTGATGAAGATCCTGTTCTCCACAATATACAAGTTTTAAACAGAAATGATGCAGGCAGACTGGAGCCAGAAGATCCTGTTATTTATGTTTATTATTTCTTACTGTGTTCATAATGTCCAGTGTGAGAGAAGAGAAAGAAGAAAAAAGGAAAAAGGCACTCAGGATTCTGCAGTTCATCACGTCTAATGAAAGCTAACAGGCCAGATAACATTGTTCCCGCTTTAGGGTGAATTTATTCAACATCCTGTATGTAACCTACATCTCGCTCTCTGTTAATATTCTCGCACTGAGGTCTGCACAGACTGAGACCCCACGAGACCCTGCAGATGGGACAGCTTGTGCCATACTGTGGGCCGTCACATCCAGACGGTAAAATGTCACAAAAATGTCAGGGGAAGCCCGGTTGGCTTCATAGCTGATACTCTTCAGTGATACACCACTGAACAACCCCAAAAAGAAAAGGCCAAACTTCCCCACAGTCAAGAGCGGCCACAGACTGCATGTTGGCACTGCGGCCGTGACTCGCACACTGGGTCGATATTTTATTTGCCTCTTTTTTCAGCTGAAGACTGTAACAAGCAGAGTTGTGTATTTATTGGACAGTAGTGTAAACATATCGGGAGAAACAAAGCTGTAGGCTCCAAATATTTAGTTATTAACAGTGACAGAGGCCTGCTCTCTGCAATCAGGCTGTGGCTTTAAAGGCGTGTTAAATAATCTATGACCTTTATAGGCCTGCTAGGAATTGCAACCAATTTGGCAGCAGAACTAACCTCCTCCTCCAAGACTCTGGCACCGAACCAACCTCCACCCCTCCGCCTCCCTCCCCCCCGACCAACGGCAGCCGGCAACTGACACAAACTACAAAGATGCACACTTTCAAATACGGTGTCTCTGATGACGGCGAGAATCCAGCTCAAACGTCTCTTTTAAAGAGGTTTTACGTCAGGAAGAATGCAAAATACTGGACTAACAATGCGAGTAGAGGTGTTAGATTATAGCTTTCTAAACAGTGAAGGTTCATCTAACAAACAAACTTATGGTCAGCCAGCTTTTTTATTAACTTTTGGCGTCATCGGAAATTAAAGCCAGGACATTCTGACTGGAATCAGACACGTTATGAGAGAAGAGACAAACCAATCAAATCATTTTGAATTGAAAAGTCTGTGACGCCAGAGACGGCAGACTGTGAAGACACATATCCCACTTGACCCTTCCGCCCCCAAAAGCCAATAGTCTGCTTTATTACAGCCGAACCGGAAAACATATCAGCTGATTGTGTGGCTGCAGATCGACTTCTAACAGGCACGGGAAGAGGATATCACGCTAATGCAAAGGATTTCAAAGAAAGGTGGCGGTGGAGGAGGTTAATCAAAGACTGGACATTAAACTTGCACTAGTTGTTTGTCCGATGGTTCTGTACATGTAGTTTTTTTGTCCTTGTGACCGTTGAAAGTGAAGTTACGGCTCTCTCCCCGAAATAAAAGAGAGGAAATATGTAGTAGATCAAGGTTTTGGTTTGACATCAGTGTGTTGCGTTGAATCCGTTTAATCAAGCTATGTGGAAACACACAGCAAGCACTGAACTGAATGAAGATTGTCCCAGTGTACTTTCGGTATTTTCTCGCACATGAGCAGTACACCGGAGGACACGACACTATTTCCTGTAGCTCCTGTTCCTGCAGTCAGCAACTTATCATGAATGTTTGTTTCAATCCAATGTCATCCATTGATTTGTAGGTAAAAACATGAACTGTTAAGTTATATTAATTAGAACAGCACATTTACCACATCAGATGATGAGTATTATTGTATTTCTTTCTACAATTTGTTGTGTAAAAGCCTTTTATCACTGACTTAACTAACTTTTAATGATGTTCTCCGGCTTATGCTTGTCTTAAAGCTGTCATAAAAGAAGTAAAATGTCAAGTTTTATCTGTAACAGTTTGAACAGTTTTGTCCTAACAGACCCTTGGGGCTGTCGTCTCATCTTTAAGAGGCCGCGGTACCAGAAATGTCAACTCCACGGACCAAATATTAACTTCCCCAAAGCTGTAATTCTAGCGTGGTTAAAAAATGCACTTTGGTTCAAAAGTTCATCTAAAAAACTGACTTTTTAAAACCAGACAAATCTGAAAGGCTGCTGAAGTAATCACACAGTCATCATTATTATTTATAACTGTTAAATTATGGTCATTTTGTTTCTCTTACTAGTGCAATGGATAAATGCATTTAGATTGCACGGTCGAATCTCTTCTCTAAGGATTTGAATGTTAACTCCAACATCGTGGACGTTAATCATTAAAAACAACCATCAGTAGATGATCTGAGCTGAGTGAAGCACACACTGATATTTCCACAGTGGAGATGAGGATATGATATAGGTTTGTGTGTTGTGTTGTGAGTTTGCAGCGTCAGGCGCCTCGTCCCAGCGGTGTTTGTTGATTAGCGTGTGAGCCAACTGGATTCTCCCTCATTATCTATCGAGCTAATTACAAGCTAATTATTTCACAGGAGCGAGGTTAGCGCATCAACTTTGCAAAGTTGTTAAATTGATAGAGACAACGCAGCAGCGAGGGTAATCATTGTAATTGATGGTGTATGTGTTTGTGCAGCGAAAAAGAAGAAAGAAATCGAGTCGTACCTCAGGAAAAAAAACTGGTGCGTCTTTAATTAGGAAACAATCTATACCGCGAAGAAAGTAAGTGTCTCCAAAATGAACAAATGTAACAGGAAATCAGTTTGTTAACAAAGCTTTTACTGTGGAGGAAGAAGAGGACGACACAGGTTTACACTTTCTTTTCTATTTTTAGTCAAAAGGATTGAAGAAATGACAACACATGCATACATATTGTGCCAGTGCTTGAACGTACATGTGGCACACAGAAATGAGATGTTATTCATCACACGTAACCTTCTGCGTGACAACTGAGCAGCTCCAACTGCAGAAGAACATCAAAACAAATCAAGAGGTTGAGCCAGACATTAAAAAGACAAAAATCTTCCTCCTGCAATTTGTTGAGATTCACCATTAACATAATTATTATTTTGGATAAGAAAACATTTTAAACTTTACGCAAAAAAGAAGCAATTTTCTCAGTTGGAAAAATGTATTTCCGACTGAGAACATTGAAAACGCCCCCCTCAAGTCACAGCAAAAAGTCAAAAAGTGGGTAAAAAAGTCGCAGGGTTGGCGTCAAATGACGCTGAAGCATGGCAGACGAAAGTAAACATTGGGTTGATGGTAATATGTATATTTGTGAAATATATTTCATGGCTTACATGATAAAATTCAAAAACATTGTCCATGTTTCTCCCACATTCAGACATCGAGGTCAGAAGAACGACTTCCGAACTGGGGAAGTGGGACAATCAGAGGAGCGCATGAATGCAGCATAAGGCCCAACAGCTTTTGGCATGAAGCAGAATTGTGGGTGTTGTAGTCTTTTAAGGATTCTTCTCAAGTTGAAGAAGAGATTTGTAGTTGTTGAAAGCATCATGAATCTATAATCTTGTATTAAATGTATCTTAAGATCGATTGTTAAAGGTGCTCTTTGTAAGAAAAGTTGGGAGTGAGTCTAGAAAAATCTACTTTTCTTACAAAGAGCACCTTTAACAATAAGTTAAATGTGAAATGTGATGAACCTACAGAGAATTGACCTGCAGACATCCTCCACAAGTTCAGTCAAACTTGGGCACTAACTGTAATTATGGAAAAGACCAAAATGTTGAACTCGACCTGCTGTTAAACTTTAAAAATTGAACATACAAAAAAAAGACGAAGGCCCAATCACAATTCACCTCTTGCCCCTCCAACTAAGCCCAATCATTTTAAACTTAAGTCCGGCAGTGAAGAGCCTGAACTCTGAGCCGCTCCTTTAATATCAGTGCAGACTGGCAGGGGCTAATGTTAAAGCCTATAAGACACCTGCTAGTGGCCAGGTAATGAAGTGGTGTCCTGTTTTATTTGATGATTTGATCGATTGCGTGAAGTTCTCAACAAACTGCGATGGCCATGCTTTTCTGCCTCCATCAGATAAGTCGTTAATGGCATTGTGATAATACCAGGATTAGAGTAAGGCAAGAGAAATCACCACGACTGAAGACGTGTATTGGAAATGTCCGGTCACGCCTGTTTACATAAACCCCATCGACGTCTACTGATGATGATCGAGGCTCTTGAAGGGTTGTCCCATTTCATAGGGAGAGATATCAACCACTCCCGCCTGTAACTCTGTCTTGAGGGGCAAAAAACGAGGGGTAGGGGTAAAAATCAGGAAAAACCTGGCTCTAAATCCTATAAAATGTTATGGCAGTGAAGTGTGGAGTCCACTAACTAGTCAAGAAGGAGCAAAGAAGCCCTGCAGAGCTCACAGACACACAACTAATAACACATGCAGGGCAGAACTCGGCCCATACACTCCAATAATTAAAATTCAAAAGCGAGTGATCTAATTTAATAAACACCGCTTATCTAGTGACCCCCCGTTCTACCATTACGAGGCCCCTGAACAAAGATAAAGATTCGTCTCTGCCAGCTGGTCCCGAAGCTCTGCCCACACACTGCAGGACTTCAGGACACTAAACAGAGAGAGCGTGGTGGCAGAGTACCTGACCGCCGAGACTCGTGAGAATCAGGAAAACACTGACAACGTACAGACCGAGCGAACACAACCTGGCTGCAGAAACAGGCAGAAGAACAGGCTGTCTTCACTTTGTCATGAAAGAGAGACAGAGACAGAGCCTCACTTCTTATTACGCTGCAAGAAATACAAAGATCTGAGAGGATTTCTTTGGAAAAATAAATAATATCTGTGTGGGGTGAGAAGTTAGAGAGCAGAGTTAGAGTTATCTGTGAAATACTTTGACCATTGTCACAAACTAAAAGAAACAAACTGCACCAGATGTTTCGAAGTGATTAATTAAACATAAAAAATGTTTTACTTTGTTGTGATCTAATTAGTTTTCTTGTGTAAAATGTAATCAATAACATGTAATTTAGCTTTGGTCTTAACATTCATGCCAAAAAGTTTGTTTGAATCTGAGTTATTACTAAATCTGCAGTTTTCCTCAGCTCTGCAGAGCCTTTAAGCGCCTTTCAGCTCATTGTTTTGGTTTTTACGGCTCGTAATTCTCCTTATTTGACAGAGGGCGGATGTTTTCGGTGTAAACACTAGCTGCTCAATGCAAAATGGCCGACAATGAAAGTGAACGACTATCTGGCGAACGTAGTCTCAGGCAGGTAAAGATCCATGTGATTCCTTCAGGAGTTGGTGGAGACCAAAGCAGAGCTCGAAGCTGGATGTGTAAACAGTTGTTTACTAATAAGCCCACCACAGTAGTAGTTTTCAAATAGACAAATAAAGTCAAGTGTTGCAGCTTTAAGGTTTGTAGGTCTGTAGTTGTCGGTAGAAGCCGGGGTTGGGCCGAGTCGAGGGCCTCGCCAGCTTCACCTGGCCGTACGCGTCATCGAACGACAGCCCCTCCCTCAGCATCAGGTATCCAATCACGATGGAGGAAGCGCGTGACACGCCTGCATTACAGTGGACCAACACCACGCCGTCCTACAGGAAGAGAAAAACAGTGAGGTTAAGAAGGTAAACAGGTCAAAGTCGGAGGTCACAGGTTTATTACAGGTTTCTGCTGGATTTTAAAGTCGTCACTCTAAAAGTAAAGACACATATTTCTCTTCTCAGCTGCAGTCAGTGTTATATGCTGAGGTTTGACACGCCTGTCTGCGCTGCACAGAACATAAAAAAGTGAGACTTAAAATATTCAACATCATTCATCTTTCTGTACTGAGGTTGTGGCAGAAGTGTGAGATAAGATGTTCCTTTATTGATCCCTCTTGGGAGGAATTCGCAGGTAACACAGCAGTTCAGTGTCAGAGGCTGATATCTTGAAACGTGGCCAGATACCGATGAGTACTCAGTGACTCATCGGGAGGATTACTACTCAGGATTACACAAAAACTACTCAGTGGATTTCTATGAGATCCAGGATTTTCTTTTCTCACCTTCTTTAACATTGCGAGATACGACATTTTGCAACATTTTCATTAACTTCTCAGGGAATGATGGCAAAAATCAGGCGTATTGATCCTAAATCTGGTGATTTTCTGGTTGATGCTGGCTTGACTGAATTAAAGAGGGCTGTTGGGACCTGGCAGAGGTATGCGCTCTACTCAGTGCCATTCCAGTTTGACATTTAAAAATCAGGAACATGTTCTAACTAGAAAACACTGACATGCAATCAGATCTACTGTTAAAAATCACAGTTTTCGCCGTATTTGTCCTCATGAAAATCTCTAATTTCCGACTTTCCAGCGTCTCTGAGAGCAGCGTCAGACGGAGCACGGAGGGCAAGTTGAGACGGAATAAATCTGTGTGAGTCTGTGTGTGTGTGTGTGTGTGTGTGTGTGTGTGTCAAAATTTGTGATATGATTAATATTAATGTTGATGTAATTATTTTAGTGCCTAGAGTGCCTGGCTAGAAATGAATTTTTTAAATTCCAGCCACATCTTTAGACAATGCGTGCAGGCCCACGGCGCCGTTCTGAAGCTCAGCATATTGACACATTTGTCTCTTTTATTCAACGCGGAGCCTCCCGTCACAGAATAAAGTCTCTTTCCTGCCTCAGACGGAGCAGAACAGAAACTGTAAGCACAATTTTATTTTATTTTTTTTTATAATTTACATGTCAATCAATACTCACTGAGGGACGGGACATTTAAATTAGCTTTGGCTGCACACACGTGCAGGTTGGGTTGCTGTAATTGACATGTTATCACTGTTATATCTGTGCTTTCATTTCAAAACAAAACCCAATCAAGCTGCTCCTCTGGGTGAAAAACAATCAAATAACGCCCACACAGAGAGGCTATCAGTCTTTTATAAGTTTCTATCAATCAAGAGCGTTTTTTCTCCCCTGCTGTATATTATATTTACTGGTGTCTGCAGTCACTAAAGTTACATATATATGCTTTGTTTTCTCTAGAAAGCACAAACAACAGAAAAACTTCTGCAGACTGAAAATTGCCTGAGCAAGATAATCCATCACAGCGAACATGGAGACTTAATTTGGTTTTGTCAGAGTTTCTTGTTTTTCTGTGATTTCATTGCGCTGGAGTTGAGCGTTTTCATATCAGTGCTCACATCACATTATGTTCTGCTTACGGTCAATCTCCCCACACACACACACACACACACACGCACACACACACACACACACACACACACACACACACAGGAAGAAATGTAATTCTCTTCCAGGAAAAAGCACCACATGCAGAAACGTGAAATGGCTGACGGAAAAATTAAGTTTTAAGCGGAGACGATTTTGACTTTCCTCCATTAAACGACCCCAGCGTGGTCTTTTGATACGTATTCTGAACACCCACCTCGTCTTTGTGCCGAGCTGCAGATAACAGACGGCCGTAGCTGCGTGTAAATACATCACAGCGAGGCAGCTGAATAGCTTTGTGTGCACACTGACATGTTAAATTAGCCGACAGATATAAAAGACGGCGTTTTTAGCCTCCTGAGAGGAAGTAGATACAGAAATATTTTAACAGATTCGATGCATTTTTTATCTGCTCAAACCGTGAAACTTTACTGCGTCTCCTGTGTGTGTCTGCGTCTGTCGGAGGGGGAAGACGACGAAGCTCATGCACTGAAGTGGAGTTTAATGTACTTGTACTGGATTATTTTACTTACTTTCTACTGATCGCCACTCGTTTTCATGGAGGGGAGATATTAGGGACTTTAAGCAGTGATGTTAAACTTCCCAACGGGTTGCTGCAGTAGTAGCACAAAGCAACATTCAACTCTTACAACGGCTAATTCTGCAATTATCTGACACATCTTGACATATTGCTGGGTACGGCAAACCAGTCGTTTCTCCCGTCGTAGACAGTTAAGCTACAATGTCAGCCCAACCGATATCGACATATCAGCCGATATACACACATTTTTTGCAGTGATCCCTCAAATGTGGTTATCAAACACTTGTGACAAAGATATATGACGGATGCAGGATATTTTACAGACAACAATAAACTCGTATTGTCTAAAAGGACATGAGTGCACTTTAGACAGTACAACATCTTTGTTTTTCATATCGGCTGTGTCAACAACATACAGGTCGATGCCAATATATCTGTGATAGGCCGATACTGGCCGATAATATTGGCCAACCGATTTATCAGTCAGCCTCTCGTATTTACTGAATCTTAGGCTGATTAAAAACCTTTAACAGACATATAAAATATTATCAATTATTGTACAATTAATTAAACTGCCAAATTAAAACAGTGTTTTTAACGGTCAAAATGTATTTATCAGATTTATGTATATTAATCCAATAATATATATTATAAAGACTTAAAGAAGTTAAAAGTTCAAGCTAATTCATACGTCCAAAAGGCTTTTACTTTGAAGGTTTTAGGTACATTTTTGCCAGGTAAACGTCCAGTGAGTCAGATTTCGGGGGAATAAGGGGCAGAAATTTAAAAAGTACATGTACAAAGTGTGTTTTTGTGTATATTTACATAAGAAGCGGGTCCAAAATGTTTCTACAGTATCCCAGAACGGACAAACCAAACCCATAAGGGTGAGATGAGGGGTGTTCAGTTGGTTGCAATCTTGAAACCTCACTGCTAGATGCCACTAAATCCAACAGGCTGGACCTTAAAATTAAATTACTGCTTCATTACCTGAGTTTAAAATGGTTTACTTCACATCTGTCAGTGTGTGTGTGTGTGTGTGTGTGTGTGTGTACCTGTTCCCGGGCCTGATCTATGAAGCAGCTGCATTCCCCAAAATATGACGTGATGTCGGTCTCCGGGAGGTCCAGGATCTGCAGCGTCTTGTAAACCAGCTGATCTGGGAGCAGGTTGGAGACCCCGTAGGCCACGTTCAGCACATGAGACACCTGACAGGCAGGAAAGACACATGAGGCTCCTTGAGCAAATGACCCCGGAGCATTGACTGGTCTTTAACGACTGTTTTTGCTTTGAGAGAGATATTCTGTCAGCCATATTGATGACATGACACCAACCTGAATGTGACTGAGCGAGGGGGGGAGTAAAGACAGAGAAGGGGGGAGATAGATGAAGAGGAGAAAGAGGGAGAGACGGGGGAGACGGGACAGAAGACAGATGGCTCCAATTCATTTTACAGTGTCTGTCTTCTCTCCGTCTAATTTAGCTCAGGGGGCTACATTATCTCCTGCTTTACATCTCAGCATCATGTCCTGCTTTTAGACTGCTTGTGTCGTCACGCAAACTTTATATAAAACTTAAAGGAAAATAGTGATGTTCTTTATTTATTCTTACAGTAAACAAATCCAATGAAAGGACCAAAACCAGCAGATAATTGATGATACTCACTAGAGCACCAAATGTGGATTAATCCGCCGGTGAAAATAGTCCCCGACAAATGCACTACTGCCTCATGTTCGAGTAACATTTGCGCAAACACTACAGTGACCAGGTGTATAAAAAACCTATAAAACCTATATATTATTGAGATATATTTAAAGATTTATGTCTCACGGGCCACATGCAGGTTAGGGAAGTCAGAAAAGAGAGACTGTTAGTCGGTTCTGATGGACTCCAAAAAAGTCCCGTCCATTTAGATTTTGTTTCTATTTTTACAGCTCGAAAGTACTGCCTTGCAGCTCGAGTCACTATTTTGTGTTTAAAAAGAACACAGGATTTAATAAAGTGTATTTAATAACTCTAATTTAGTGTTTTTAAAAGTACACTATTATCCTGTTATGATCAGGATTCTGTAAAATCCAGGTTACATGTTCATTCATATAATATCTAAGTAGTTTGACAGTAACAATTTTCTTTCATTGTTTGTAAAAAAAACAACTAGATGTCAAAATTACAACCTAAAAGTAATAAAATGTCTTATATCAACAGTTCAAACACAGACATAGCTTGAGGACTGTAACACCCTCATGTTTCTCATCGTTCTCTGCCGTGTTTTCGCAGGTGTGTCCTCAAATTGAATTACGTAGCGATTAGTCAGAGAAAGAAAACAAATATCATGATCGATGATGTAATTTGGGTCCACCTGCTGAAATAAAAGTGGTATTTTTGTTGCTCTTTTCAATTGTTACTGAAGATTCGATAGAGAAGCTACATTCAGCAGAGGCAAATAAACTCAGATGTTACCCTTGACAATATTATAATCACTGCAACAAGGAGATATACTGTATATCCAGATGTACATCACACCTACAACATGATAAAGAAAACACGACTGTGAGAAACATGATTGAAACTGTCGACACTGGATTGGATTTATATAGTTTGGTGTTTACATGCAGCTGTGTGACGTGCACAAAATCGATGTTACGTCATTCGTCTTCCTCGTCAGATATTTTATACCGTTTGGCGTCTGTTTGATCAGCTCGCTGTCCTGAAGATGGATATCTACGGTCGTCTGTGTTAAGTTCTCGTACATCACCTCGCATTTACGTCAAGACGGTGGGCGGAAAGAACACAGCCAGAGAATAATCAGGATCAGGACGGTTTTTATTTTTATTCATTTTGGGCTTTTAAACCAATTATAATCAGAACACAAGGCTCCACGTAAACACAGCTAACCTTCTGGTCTTTTTATTGAGATAACTGTGTTTATTAAATGTTCTGCCGGTAAGAACAGACCCTTTTATTAACTGCCCTTTGTCTCCTGAGCTTTTAATAGCTGTCTGTTAAACCCTGGTTGATTTGGTTACTATGCAGTCAAAAGGTTTCATCCCAGAAACAGGAGGTGAAGGTATTTGTAATCTCTCCTATTCATCATCCTGAGACTGCACAGGCAGCAATATGCTGGTGCCTGGGAGCAGCCACTGCAGAGAGGAGTAGTCACATTTCTCTGAGACTTACTGTAATCATTTACTCCCTCTGCTGAGCTAAACTGTCACTGCATGAGTCATGAAGCTCCCGTGGCCATCGGCTGCTTGTCGCAGAACCCGCAGGAGAGCACACGACCACGGCCGCCTCTAATCTCATGTCACTACACATGCGATCACAACAAGGCAAGGGCATGCCCGCTGTATCGATCCCTCTGTACTGACCTTATATCTCTGCAGGGTGTCAATGTCGTGGGCTGCATCCTGAGAGGCTGAGGAGGCAGAAACAACTCGATGAGAAGACAGACAGGAGGGCATGACTCTGCTTACCAAAACTTATCTGTTTAAAAAATAAAAAAGCTCCCTGCAGGCTGACAATAACTGCTCGGTTATAAAATGCTGCAGGGCTGCGGCCGCTGATTATTTTCATTGTTGATTAATCTGCCAATTAGTTCCTCGATTAATCAATTAGTTGTTTGGCATTTTCTGACACCAATCGGTGTCTCTCAGATCCCAAGATGACGTCCTCAAATGTCTCGTTTTGTTCAGAGAGAAACAAGAAAATATTCACATTAAGAAGCTGGATCAGAGAATTCAGACTCAAACCCGCCGATCGTTTATCAAAACAGTCGCCCTTTAATTTAATAGTTGACAAATAATCGATTAATTGTTGCAGCTCTTGTTATGTTTACACAAGAGAAACACAATGTACACAAGTACATTTACTCAACTACTCTACACAAATACAATTTTGAGGTACTTGTACTGAAGTATTTACATTTCCTGCATCTTTATACAAATATTGTACTTTTTTTACTTAAAGTTAAGTAACTTTCAAGATTGCATGCAGCATCAGAGACAATTAAAACTAATTTATTTTAATCTTCTATTTATTTTATTTATTTTATCAGCAATCAGATAGAAAAAATGATTGGATACGATAATTGGCAGGTTGATTACAGTTGACCCATAGTATACAGTATGTACTGTACATACATGTAACTATACGTTTAATTTACTTTGAAATTTGATACTTAAGTACATTTAATATCAGATACTTTACGGCTTTTACTCGAGTACTATTTGTGTAGGTTACTTTCATTGTTACCAAGGTAATATTTTAGGCCGTTATCTTTACTTTTACTTTAATATAGGCTGTCCTGATATCAGACCTTCACTACAAGATGATCGTTGCTCAAAGAATTCACGATAACGATCTCATCACGGTGTCTACAGAAAACATGAAAAACATAATGCTCAGTCAGATTCATCTTTAACTTTGTTTACTGTGTTTTGATTACGAGGTGCGTTAACGCCACCTACTGTCACAAAGTGAGAACGGGGCGACTTGGAAATTATTTAAGAAGCGATGTTTTATTTACACGATATTATCAAATGTGTTATGAGCACAATATCAATATTTCACTTCTAAATATCACGATTATCGCCAATATCGGAATATCACAACAGCCGTACTTTAAAGTATAACGTGTGGATAGTCAGTCAAAAGAAAATTTATCTTTTGATTATTTGATATTTTATAAATCTTCTGTCTTCTTTATCATTTATCATTCGTTCACTGATTCCAGCTTCTGCAATGAAAAGATTTGCTGCTTCTCTTTGTTTTTAAATCATTTTAAAGGGGCTCAGTCGTGCTAGAAGCCGGTCGTTAGTTTATGTTAGCAGACTTTTAAACTTACGTTAGCGGCTGTTGCTCTCTGTTAGCGGAGCGGAGAGAGTAACTGAGACGAAATCCACAGTCCAGCAGCATTAAACAACTTCAACAAAACATCCACACGCTTGTTTAGGCAACAGAGGGAGACAGGGAGGGTCTCAGTAATCACATCACGTCACAATCCACACACATAAGGTCGATTAAAACGTCACCAATACATAAAAATTGCTTCTAATTGTTACATAGAGCCCCTTTAAGTTGAATATCTTTGGGTTTTGTGAATCTGAAGATGTCACTCTGGTCTCTAGGAAAATGTGAAAGTGTCACTCCTGCAGCTTTATTCCTGATAAAATAAACCAGGGAACAAACGGTGTATTATCACCAGAGACCTCACATAAACACAGAGATAAAAAACAGAGGTGTTAAACTTCAGCAGTAAAAGGGAAACGCTGCAGGATATCAGCACGTATATCACTTAGTAGGAAAACATTCAGACAGAAAACACTTCCAGAACAGCTGCAACGCCGAGGAGAGAAGCTATCAGTCAGCAGAAACCAACAGTAAAATAGCTTAAAGCTACAGAAAAAAAAACAAATCAGATGATTTGTACAGCACTGCTAGGCTTGGCTTTAAAAAACTGCTGAAATAAACATTCAATATTATCTACAGCCGCAGAGAGGGAAGTTTATGATTTTCATGAAAAAAGGCGTTTTCATGACAACAGCCTTCATAACAGCGAGAGCGTGAGTGACTAACGCAGCCGAGGAAGCAGGTTTGAGACTAATGGAGGAAATAAGACCACACAGAGAGGCAACCTGAGCCTCTGTGTGAGCCGAGAGGACAGAGCGAGCAACTTTTAATTTGTCAATAAGTCTCGATGAAGACAGCAGCGGAGGTCTAAAAAGAGACGGAGCGGATAATTATGTAAAAGAGACATATGGGCAGCAGGAAGCAGAATATGAAGGCAGGACTGAGCGGATACTTCGGCTCGCTGCCTTCAAACGTCGTAATATTTTGCACTCTTCGCAGTCGCCAGGGCCACTTTCACATAATGCCAAATTCATGGTGTTGAGAAGTAAATCTAAATCCAAAGGATAGAGTGTCTTTGGAAATAAGCCAGCTCCAGCCCATATGCCTCATCAGTGTCGAAGGAGAAGATTTAAACTGACACATCTGTGAAAAGAGGCAGGAATGCCAGGATTTCTTTCGGAGCAGGCGTGACACCAGACCAAATTCAATCTGCTCAACAGCAGAAGTCACATCTCAGTCATCTTTGTTCTGCTCAGGAGTGAAGGTTTAATAAAAAAACAGACTTTAAATTCTATATTTAGAGGTGAAATTATACAGTTTGGTTCCTCAACAAAACCCTGAAAATGTTCCTCCAGCTCAACAATAATTCATCTTGTGTGTTGCAATTACATTATTGTGTTCGTCTGATGTTTCTCAGTGGATTTCAGGTTGTTTTTGTTTTAAATAAAGGATTTTATTGTACGTATAGTAGGTAGCAATATTCTGTTGTTAATGCTTTTTTTTAAATACATTTTTTGTGTTTTGCTAATGTTGTTTATGTACAGCAATTTGAGGCATGTTTTGTGATATTGGGCTTTGATAACTGTAATATAATAAACTTAACATTAATTTATCTTTAAAAATGTACTCCTACAGGATAACAGAACTTTCTGTACCTGAATGTATGTGAGGTTTGGATGTATTATTCTATTATTCTTTTTTCTTTTTATCAAAATTTAACAATTACTTCTTAAACTAAGCATTTCTAGTTTATTGTAAATAGCTAAAAGGCGACACAAGGTAAAGACACAGTGAAGTGAGAATTTAATTTGCATTTATAACTTGTTTATTTCTGCTTATTACAATAAAGCCTTTGAATCCTTTAAATCCTAAAGAGCTCGTCCCTCTGTGAAATAACACGTTTAGTTAGATGAGAAGACCTTTCTCAAGTTTCTACAGTAAATATAAAAGCTACAGCGAACAACAGGTTAGCCTAGCTTAGCACAAAGACTGTAGGAAGATATAGTCACCTTTGGACTCAGCCAGGCTAGCTGTTTCCCACAGTTTCCAGCCTTTAAGCTAGGCTAAGCTAACTGTCTCCTGGCTTCATATTTAAAGGGTAACTCCATCAATTTTACTCATTAAAGTGTGTTCACAGGTCTTGGGGAGTACTTTTGTGACTCCAGACGAAACTGCATGTAGCCTGCTGCCTACATTACCCACAATGCAACTTAGCTACTAGGTGACATCACTGGAGGTAATTTATCAGATTACATGTAGCTTCCTCTCTATGATTTTTAGCTAAATGTCGTGCAATTCCTTTAAAATTAGACCATTTTTCATTCAGTACCTTTCTTCAATTAGACACCAACAATATGCTTTATCTGTTATTTATGAATTTTCCATCTGGTGTATATAATAACTTGTGGTGTAAGACGAGGTTGGCAGCACATTATAAATATTGAACAGTGAAATCAGGGACTACAGAACGGATCCTGTGAGGCGTCTTCACAGGGAAGTGAGCGCTTGTATAGTAAAGAGTCACCTCTGTTGAGTCTAACAGATGTAATATTTTATTGATCCCTGCTGAGAAACTCTCTCTTTGATTCTCTCCTGCAGCGAGGTCAAAGCACGGCGTCGAGCTGCAGGAGCGAACGGCACCTCAGAGCTGAGAGGGGGATTCAATGTCAGGCTCAAGGACACTTCAGCAGGACGGAGACATGCTGACATGTCGAGGGTGTCGCCCTGCGTCCTCCAGCTGAAGGGTGCACCGCCGCGCTTCCCTGAGACGAATTCAAAATTAATGACATTGATTTATTCGTTATTAGGATTTTATTTATTTATTATTCGGAACAGAACCGTGACCCGGTGCCTTTGTGGACCGGAATACTGAGGTGACTGAGACACTGTGAAACTCACACTGCCGATCAATTACAACCTCACAGCGAAGCTTTCGACTTATCGTACATATCTTATTGATACGAGCACACGACCTTCATCATTTTGGCCGACCTGGATTCATTTTGTCGTTTTGGTTTTATTTTATTTATGTTTAATTTCTTCATGATATTTTAATATTTGTGTCACGATCCAGTTCCAAAGAATTTAACCTTCACCGCTGTTTGAAACGAGGCGATTTGCATTATTGCGTTGTTTTATTATCACGTCTTAAAATGACAATAATGTTGTGTATTGCAATTATTTCTTAGACAATGGCAGCAGTGGTTGTTGGTTCTTTAATCACAGCAGTGCCAAATGTGTACTTTGAAAGGGACTAAATTAATTAAATGCATGTCAAATACTCTTTTACAACATTTAAGTTGTAAGTGCATTATTAAAGTACTGTTTTTACCCCTGGTAGGAATAAAAATAGTCATAGTAGTAGTTGTAGTAGCTGAACAGTGGGTAGAGATGATAGCAACCCTTGTGGTACTTGTGGAGGTGTTGTAGTGGCGTTGGTTGTATAGAAGTAGTGATAGGAGGACTACTAAGTAGAAATAATAGTATTAGTACAACATTAATCTGTAAAAGTAATATTAATTGTAGCAGTTGTGGGTGTTTTAGTTGAAATAGTAGCTGTAAAAGTAGCAGCAGTGGTGTGAGATTAAGTTGCAGTCGTAGTTAAAAGAAGTAGTAATAGTTGTAGTCGAGTAGTAAGTGTAGCTGCAGTTGTCGTAATACTTGCAGCAGATAGTAACACTCATAGTAAAAGTACTCGTCTTAAGTGCAGAGCAGGTTGTACATGAAGTATTGTGTATTACCCAGCAGCAAGAAGGGTCGGACCGCACCGACTTGAAGGTCCAGACTTTCATCTTCTACGAATCCACATCCACTTCCCCCCTCCAGCTCCTCCACCTGCTCCACCTGCTCCTCTCCAGCAGCTCCATCACTCCTCCTCTCCAGCAGCTTCCTGCCTGTCACCGTGGTAACACGCGTGCACTGTTTCTTCAGGCGGTTTTTGGAGAAGCCCTGGATCTCCTGAGACAGTGAATGCATCACGGGCCAGCAAGGGTTCACAGGAGTCAGCTGGAACAAACCAAAGACTTTAAGTGGACACAATAGTGTGAACAGAGCAGGATGATCTCTCTCTCTCTCTCTCTTTATATATATATATATATATATATATATATATATATATATATATATATATATATATATGTATATATATATATCCATATATATGTACATATATATATATATATATACACCCAGTTATGGGTATGGCTTCTTTAAAACTTACATCTACTCAGGAGCAAATGTGCAGAAGCTTAACTTTTTGATGCATTTAATCTTAACAACTGACCTACATACAAAAAGGGGGCATTGGGGCATCAAACTCCTCTAAATAAAGCCTGATCCTGAACAAAAACACGAGGCTTGATCATTTTTACTTGTCCTGCTTCGTGCACCCACCTGCTCTGATCTCTACAGAAAACAGCAAACAGTTAGGTCCTCGCTGCTTTGAGCCTGTTTACATTATATTACAGCTGCACAGTGTTTACAAAAGGCTACAAAAGGGGTCAGAAACATATGCTAATAGCTTCTGTAGCAGCAAACTGGGCTTTAAACGAGCTGACAGCTGAGTCGGAAGCTGCGTCAACAATGTGAGGCGTTCAATGACTCACGGTAAAATAGTTAATCACACGACTCCCTTTACTCTGCTCAGGGTGTGGCTGATAATGCTGTTATTTTTTGTTTATTTATTCCTTAACAACTCTTTTTATACTACTTAGTAATGGCTTTACATTTAGTTTGCTGTATTTGATGGCCTTATATTTATTTATATGTATTTTATTTAAACCCACTCACAAAAAAATATACATAATATTGTTATAATTAGTGGAAGATAGTAACTGTGGTGAGGTATTTGCACTTTACTCAAGTGCTCCCATGTTTCCGACTCTATATTTCTGCAAATATTGTACTTTTTACTTCACTACATTTGTCCGACAGCCTTGGTTGCTTTTCAGATTTTTCATTTTTCACATTTTTAAACCATGTATCTGCAAATGTGCTGATTTTGAATGTGTGTGATAAATGGAGGGATGAAGTGTTCCTTTATGTGACGAGAAAATCATTAATTAATAATAACAATTTAACAAACTATATGTATGTACTTGCTGTCGACCAATTATCAGATCCGATATCCTGCCTTTTTTTCTGATAATAACCTCTGCTTATATGTCCCCCTCTAGTGCCATATTAAGAAATGCACTAGGGTACATTGTTTTAACGTTTATAAAGCATGCCTTCATTTATGTATACGACAATGAGTATGAACATCACACCAATAAAAGCTCTACACGTGTCATCAGACTTCTGTAATTGGAAGTATTGAATCGTGATTAACTGGGTTACACCAGGCTGTCAGAGCGACTTTAAACGAGCGTCCCTGAACGCATCTCGCTCCAGCCTCGTTGTGGAAAGCAGGACGACTCCTCATCCCTGTGAGCGACCAGCGGCGGGGTGGAGTACAGGAAGCTGCCGTCCCCGAGTCTCTACACCCAACATGGGCGAAATCTAATCAATAACGCCACCCGATTTTTCTTCGTTTTCTTCTTCTTCTTCGAGATTTGTGATATTTTTCTCTGGATTTAATTTGGGGGAAAAATTTGAACCCGAACGGCGAGAAGATGTCTCGGGGAGTGATCCAGCCCAGCCAGCAGAAGCTGGCAGAAAAGCTCACCATCCTCAACGACAGAGGCATCGGGATGTTGACCCGTGTTTACAATATCAAAAAGGTTCGCACACACACGCAGTTAAATCCTCCATTAAACCACACGGGGATTGTTAACAGGCTCATTAATACGGATAAAAGCTGCACCTGCATCCTGCAAACGAGTGTCAATATGAACGGTGGAGACAGTATGAATGCTTGATGAGCTAGCACCGCTAGCTAGCTGATATTTTGTATGTTATCCGATTTTATTAGTTATATTTTAACGTGTTTATATGCGTCAACAGACAGGTATCCCAAATGTGTCCCCTTTAGCATCCCTGGAAGCAGGCTACGAGCACTGCTAGCCACAAGCTGTCGCGTTAGCTTGCGGTAAAGCTGCCGCTTGGCTTCACGATGTAAACTTGATTTTCGGTCGCATCAAAAACAAACGTAGACGCTTAATATCAGCAATATAGCAGCTGTGGACCACCTAGACACCACAACAAAAGCAAAAACCGTCAAATTAAGCCCCCCCTTGAGATGATATCAGCAAACCTTCAGGCCTGTAGCGGCGTTAGTAGCTAGCTAGCTAGCGTCGGCTGGTAATGGCGGCGGCTAAGCTAACACGGCTAAGCTAGCTAGCTAGTCGGGCGTCGTCTCTGCTCCACCAAAAGCCAAAACACGAAGCTCACCAAAACACCAGCGCACAGACGGAGCTGCAGACCACTGCTTACGGCTAATTCAAACCCGGCAGTGTCATCTAACTCGGTGTATTTTTCGCCTGAAGCTTGCAGCTAGCAACATTTAGCCGGCTGGCTAAACAATTGTAAGAAAATGAAGCGAAAGTAGCAAATGAAGGCTGCTTACTGTCGATTTATATGTTGTTTATTCGATTAATCGTTACAGTCATGGCCAAAGCTAGCTAGTTACTGGTCAGATACTATCAACCAACGCTCATCACAACGTCAGAAATCAATAAAATGAATAAAATTGCACACTTTATCAGTCAAAAACCCAAATAAATCAATGCATCATATAAAAATATGATATAAAAATCTATAATAGCATGTTTATCTTTTATCAAGCAGCTGTTTTGCTCACTTGTGGACTCCAACTGACTTGCTAATTAATACATTTATCAATTAACTGATTGTTTTTGCACAAATATATACCATTTAGATATTTAAAGCCCCTCTCAGTATCATTAACATTTGCAGCTTAGTTTCCTGCAGACATTATGACAGTGCAATATACCCACATAAACACACATTTATTACTGTTGTTGATTCTTAATTGTGTTGCCCAAGTATTACACCAATGGTTTGTGTGTGGGAGGGAAAGAGTAGTGGGTCTGTTTGTGTGGGACGAGCCTTTGTGCCTGGGTATGTATGATGAATAAGAAGGAGGCAGAGAGAGAAAGAGGTCAGTCACATCCCAGCAAAGTTATAGAGAGTTACAGAGTAGTGAGTTAAACTGTCTGAAAGCCCATACTGTTTCCTCTTTACTGGCATTTGAGTTGTCCTGTGATGATCAGCACTCGTCTCCGAAGAAGATGATCGATAAAAAATATAGTAAAAACTTTACATCGTGAGCACATCTGTACTTTCCTTCTCTGTGTAAGTGATAAGACAGTACGAGCAGTCAGGCACAATCACTGAGATGTTGCTGCTGATTACTCTTCTTAATACGCCCTTCCTTTCCTCCCTCCTTCCTTCCTTCCTTCCTTTTTTCTTTCTGTCTGTCCCATCATCTCCATAATCTATCCTGATCTGCCTCACCACAAGGCTTCTCGACATATCCACCCTGAAATTCTGTTCCAGTGTTTATTTACACTTTCCTTTTCTCTCTTCTGATATTAGAAAACTTTCCAGCATCCAGTAACAACTGCATCCCAAAGCTAGAAATGAAAGAACTGGGACCGTCACCTGTGGTACCGTCAGCGGGCTCATTCTGGCCTGAATCTGGTACCACTTTTGATGGCCATTTGGAGACCACTGTAGTGATTTTATCTGGGTGATCTCCTGCTGAAGTGGGAACAAAAATGGTCTAATTAATCACCAGTGGAGCTTTATTGTGTTTCTTAATGAAAACACAGGTGACGGACTTGGTTGTCTTATCTCTATCTCTGGGAGAGAAATTCATGCTCGCTAATGATAATCTCATCATCCGAGTTCACAGCAGTGTTCTTTTCCATTTTAAAGCATATTCACTCATCACACATCATTAACTAGCTGCAGAAAACATGAAGATATGTTCCTTTAAATTTTCTGTAACAGTCGCCTTAATTAATCTTGGCTGAGTGGCATTTAAGTTTTTGTTTGCTGTGCTTATCTTTCAGCCAGTGGACCTTTCTAACATCATATTTTGCGCTTACAGAGTATTTCTTTTCCTTAACCTTGCTTACACTCAGCTATCTCCATGCAGTCTCCCATGCAAGTGTTTAGTTAGTAGAAACTATAGCATCAAAAACAACATAGTCTCTGTGTTAGGAATAGACTTACAGACAGTGAAATGATTAACGGGGGTGTCACAATTCTCAATTCTCCATGACTAGACATTGTAAGACTTGTGAAATCTTGACATGTAAAGGTTAACAAATCATTGGTTTCAGGCCCTAACAACTGACATTTACATTTTTTAAATTCTTCAAAAACTATGGGCTACAAGTCTGATTATAACTACCATATTTTGGGGGGAATGGAGGCCTACCAGTGTTCACACTGTTTGCACTAGTCGGCCCTCGTCAGCAGCCTTTTGGCTAATTAAGCGTGTAAAATGGGCAGCGAAACCCATCGTTGAGAGAAATCACTCTGATTGGCTGTTAAGCTCAGTGAATCTGTGCACGAGAAGAGAAACAGAAAAAGAAATGGACCCTTGAGCCTGGTGGCTGTAGTATCCATGATTTCCCCCATCTAGTGCGGTCTCACCTTATTTTTTGCCTCCGCCTCTTTGTTTGCAACTTTTATCCAACATAGTCTTGATAAGAAGTGGCTATCTAGTGAGAGTAGTGTCTAAAAGCGCTGTTTTATTATAATTTCGGTGTGTGTCTCCACAGTCCTGAGTCTTCCAGTTTCACTTTTAGGTCAAGTGATGCATCGGCTGATGACGGTTTGTTACGTCTCGGCCATTATCTCTGGTCAAATCTAATGTTATTTCCCCAGTCAGTTGAGAACAAAGTGATAAACACAAAGACAAACAGAATAGTCACGAGATGGCAAAACTTAACAACACAACAGTTTTTTTCACCTGCAAATAGTTTCCAGCACACCCTGCTAATGTATTTGTTTTTCTTTGGACACATGCCAGACGCACACAAGTTGGAAAGGAAAAAAATTATCCCCAATCCTGCCTTTAATTTTTGATAATTGCTCATTTTGATCAGTTTTTGATTTAGACTTGGAATTGTTGGTGAAGACTCTCAGTCGTCCGGGTCATGGTATATCAAAGTGCTATACGGAGGCAGCCGGACTTGCTTGAGTTTTCAAGAAACTGAAGCAAGACCAGTTTCCTCCGTATAGCACTTTGATAAAGAACTGAAATTGTTACACCCCTATTCTTCAGATACCAACAGTACGATCTACAGGATAGGAAAAGAAACTACCATTAAGTGAAGTGAATTAATTAAAGAGAACATTGCATTTGGGTTAGCGCTCAGTTTATGTAACAAAGATTAATTTCAAAGCATAACGCAGCATACCACCTTTACTGGACTCACATCGGTCTTAATGACGAAGATCTTCACTTTCCATTTTCTCTATTTCCAACCAGTTCAGTCTCCACTATTCTCCTGTAAAGTCTTTTACAACACTGATGGTTTTGTTTTTTGATGATGCAGCGGTTTGTGTGAGATCAGGATTTTCTTCTGTTGGCTGTGTGGTGCCAACATGTCCTCCTGCTCCATGCTGCTGTTTTCTGATCAACAAAATCTGCTCTTTTTGTTGTCCAGAACGCACTGGAAGGTGCACACTGGTAATATGCTTACCTATGGTGGCTCAGAGGGGTCAGTAGCTGCTGTCATATATGAATAATTACCTCCTAGAAAAAAAAAATCCCAGGTTGACATTTAATGAAGGGCAGCCCTGATTACCTGGGGCAGTTTTACCCCTCATTTTTTAATTTCAAGGGTGTTTTATGAGCTGTTAAGGGCAAACTGGCCTCAGATCTCCATAAATTTCTCACAGTCTGAATGGTTTGTTCCTCTCAGAAAATGCAGCACAGACTGAACTCCATCAGACTGTTGGTACATTTAATATTTTTATTTATTCTGTTTTAATTAAAAGAGACCAAACTCAGTCGGATTGACCTTGGTAACAAATGAGCAGTCGTGTTGTTGAGGCCTGTGACCCTGCAGGTTTTCTTTTAAAACTAAAGACTTCACCAGGTGCTGCTTAGTCTCTCCTTTCTGTTTGAAATCACCTGTTGTAGTGTTTCATTTGGAGGAAATCCTGCAGACTCACGCCTCTCAATGGCACCACTGCACATCTGTGATTCAGATGGTAGCAGACCTCTAAATGTGTGCTGTGGCTGAAATCTTTGCTGAGGGATTCCCGTCTCTCATCGGTACTCAATACATGCTATTGAAATGACGCTCTGAATTGAGTCAGTGTTGCATCATTGGTTTAAGGCAGAGCCGGTTATTCATGAGTTATTCTTCTTCCAAATGTGCCAAGTCGCTAAAAGCACTAAAAAGAAATGATGTGGGTAGAATATATATTGACCGGAGTGTGAATAATTAACTATTCATGTTCCTCTTTTTCTTCTACTTACCAAGAAGAAACTCTGCAGATAAGGAAATCAACCAGTCTTCACTTTGTTGGAAAGGTCATTGAAAGTTAAACAACCTGGTCATGATCTGCTGAAAACACATACGCCATTATTAAACACTGTTTGTTGGCTGGCACAACTTTGCTTTAGGTCACTGCAAAGCAACGAAAGTCACCAACGAGGTTAAAAAAACAAAGATAATCAAACCAAGATCCACTACATCCCTTTTATTTTATGCATATAACAATATTTTTCTAGAAAACAGTTGGATGAATTGAGAGGAAGAGCAACGTAATAGATCGCAGATGGCGTTCTTCTCTGGGAAAAAAAAAAGTATAAAGCTTTAAAATGGGTCACCAAATATACTCGGGCCAGTCCAAGTAAAGTCTATGTGCTGTGTGATTGGCTTTGAAATCTGAGTCTGACTGATACTGGATTTTTGGGACTGATACCGATATTGGGGAGTAAAAACATTTCGATATTGATATATAGGGCAATATTCTTCTATACACAGAATATGCGGATAAACACACCTTTATTTGCTTGAGTTTAACACAAACTTTATCTTCCAAAATGAAATTGGAGCACTGAAACGGTAAAATTCAGTGGGAATTGAACAATTAAACCCAACCCAACCAACCCATATCGAACAACATGTATACTAAACCAATATACATATATCGTCCGACTGATACATCGGTCGGGCTCTCCTCAAGAGCACTTCTTAAATGCTGGGAGTGGGTGACAAAATGAAATATCATGATATTTTTTGGCCAAATACCTCTAATGATATTGTGACAATATGTAGGGATGACTGTCGGTGCTGTTATGCAGCCTTTAAAATCAGGAAAAGACAACACTTATGCCGTTATTACAATATATATTACACTATCACGTTCGAGCCACTTCACCACCAGGCAAAACACACTTTGAAGTGTAGTAGGAGCTGACGTTCAAATCTGTAGATAGCTGTGTCCAGAAATAAGTGAACCGTGTTGCCATTTGTCCACACAACCATGTAATGACAAACACAAATGTGTATAAGAGCATCGCCAGCAATGAAGCACCCGATGCTTCAGCCGTCATTGAGCTCTGCATTGTCAGTTACTAAGCAACAACCGGGATCAGAAATGTGGAGCAAATATTGCGACCAGAGAAAAACTGCAGGGGGGCAAACTTTGTCTTCACACTGCTCTTCACCAGACAGTGTCAGCCACATCATTTTATTGCCCTTCCACACTCTTTAAAAGGATGTGTCATATATATATTTATCATGTGTCTGAGTGCGTAGGCAGGGATACTACACCTTGTGTTCCTTTGCAAAGACAGCGTGCGTTAAAAACAAGTGTTAATATGATCACATGTTGGCTCGGCATGTGTTGTTTTTTTTTGTTTTTTTTATGTGTTGTGTTGAAAAAGAAAATGCCAGAACGGCTGTCCTGTAACTTAAACCCTCAGATGTGCAGAAAACACCTGTATGAGAGCAGCTGTTTTAAGACATGTGTGTGTGTGTGTGTTTGTGAGTGTGTTTGTGTGTGTAGACCAGTGATCCAGCAGTTTGTCTGGGTGGGCTCTTTGTTTTGATTTCTTCTCTTCTTCTCTCCGTTCCAATGCTTCCCCCCTCTCCTATGCAGCAAGGACAAGTTTGGAAGGTTTGCAAAGTTTATCACCTTCCACTTATGAAACCCCACCCCCTTCACCCTTCCTCAACTTCCTCCTCTTCCTCTTTCCCCTCCTCCTCCTCGTCCTCCTCCTCGTCCTCCTCCTCCTCCAACTCCTGGCTACCTGTACTGATCTGTTGGTCCTCTCCTTCGTGCCTCACTCCTCTTCATGTTTGAATCTGTAATGCTGAGAGTAAGACTGGGCTCCATTCACTGTCAGTTTTACCGACCCTCAAAGGAAATTCAGTGTGTTGTTCATTTAGCTTATGACAAAAAGCGTTTCAAACACACTTTATTTTTCTGTGCTTTGTTTGGGAAAAGGAAGCTTTGTTCTTGTAGAAGGCTGCAAAGCAAAACCCCAAAACTAGATTTGACACTTGAAACAATCAGCAGGTGGTTAAGTTTGACATTCAGATGCCAAATTGGTGAATGCTTTGATCCACAGTACCTGACAAAATAAGTGCATATAGTTTAATATGAGTGGCTGCAGTAGGAATCAAAGCCCCAACACACGATTGTAGTAGTAGTTTGATTTAAGCCACAAACCAACTACCACTAAACTACCCTAATCAAGGGGAAGTCAGGTATTTTGAAAGTAGTGCCCTATATTTACATGTTTTGGTGTGTAAATGATTCATACTTGCCAAAAGTTTGAAAGCCGTGACGCGGCTGCAGTGTTATCCTTTGGGGCAACGATGACCATCAAAGTTACGTCCACTAAAAGTGCTTGTTGAAAGGCTTAGGTTGCCACAGAAATGGACCTTTTTTGTTAAATAATAAGATCCTTTTGTACCCAGAAACACAAGTCTCGCTCGAGGAGAAGTCTTGCTGGCAGTTCCTCTTGGTAAAACTGTCATCTCCCTGCAACAACTCACCACTGGTGAGATTCAAGAGCTTTTTACAAAAGCGTCTTGTTATTTAACAAATTGGTCTGTCTCTGTAGGAATCGTTTCCATATTGTTGTCAGACAGAATAAAAATCTAAGCCTGCCAGTGACAAAAACAAGGACTTTTAGTGGATGTGATGCTGACAGTAGAAGTCCCCCCAAAGGATTATGCTGCAGCCTCGTCGCAGCTGCCAGCTGAGGCGATCTACTGGATTGATTCCTAAAAAAGTATTTGGCATAGATTGATTATCGAGGCGGCGATGTTTGTGTTCGAATGCCGATTTAGATAAATTAATTCAAAAATGCACTACTTCGGGTCTGATGCAGCATCCTATCTACCTATCTGAGTCTGCAAAGTAATTAAAGTTATCAAATAAATGAAGTAGACTGGAAGAATAAAGTAGTAGAAAACGGAAATGCTTACTTAAGTACAGTAAATTGAGTAAATTGTACTGTGTCACATTCCAGTAAGTATGAATCATTTACACACCCAAACATGTAAATATAGGGCCCAGGTTAAAAATACAGGAATTCCTGTTTAATGTCTCTGATTGTGAAGAAAGTCTACTTTATTAATCAGTTTCAAAATCCCAACAAGCACATTTTTAAGATGACAGTTAATCCTTACAAGCTCCCCAGTTTTTTTTCCAAGTATTCTGGTGGAAAAAAGTCCAACAATGCTGACAAATGTAAAAGGATGAGAGGAGAGCTCCCCATTGCCAGCAGGCAGACCAGGCAGTCAGCCAGCTCTTAGCAGATTGTAGTGGTTCTCTAGTGGTTCTGTTCCTAATCACATGAAACCATCCATTCTTTAAAGCTTTTTTTTCTTTTTTGCAGCAGTTAATCCCTCCTTGTGAGAAAAGAGAGCGCTCACACAGTGTGAGGGATGACACACCGAAAGTAATTCATCTCAGTGAGATGTTTGCGTTGTTTATGTGAACTCCCCCGAAAAGGTGCCATGGGGTGTTGGAATATTTCATGCTGTAATCAGCCGCCATAATTAGTTTTCAGATGTAGGTTACCCCGGCCCAGTGCTGTCTATTACAGGGTCCCCTGCCATATGTCGGTCAATGTGGGGACCCTTTTGAGAAGCTCAGCTGTTAATTGCTACCCGGAGTGGAGGAACGATGGTGGAGGCGAGACTAAGGTCTGTTCTGGTATCCAGGCAACAGCTCCCTTACTCCTCCCTGACTTCTACTGATTCTCAGCTTATTCCCATGCCCTGTCCCTTCATTCACTGCGTCCTTCCTACCATCCATCCTTCCATCAGCCCCCACCCCACCCAAACCCAGCCAGCCAGCTTATTGCACTAGCCACCACCAGCACTAACGGAGAATGCCACGCCATACAAATGAAAGGCAACGATTAATAAATCTTCATGCTTTTTGTTCTGTGATGCTAAACAAAGGAAGCCAATTCTGTTCACTACTTCTGAAAGTGAAACATTTTGAGGATAAGTTCACCCAAAGATGAAAATTCAGTCATTATCTCCTCATCCCCAATGCCGATGGAAAGTCGGGATAAGTTTTGTAGTCCACGAAACATTTCTGGAGCTTGACGGCAAAGTAGCGTTGCAGCATTCTCCTAAACAACTAAAGTAGATGGAGACTTCAATGGAGACAAAATCCAAGGTAATCTGGCAGAATCCAAGTCTACGGAAGGCCAGAGATCCAAAATTGATCTGAAAAAACGTTATTTACACCCTTGCCTGTGCACCCACTTCAGAGGGGGTGATTCAGAGGAAGATTTCTGCTTAAAAATTGATGTAAATAACGTCTCTTTGAAAACAATTTTGGGATCTCGGGACTTCCGGAGCCTTGGATTCTGCCAGATTACCTTGGATTTTGTTTTTAAATAGTTTATTCTACGTTTTAAAACAAGTCCCCTTCAGCTTCAGCTGTTCAGGAGAATTCTGCACCACTATTTTGCTGCGAAGCTCCAAAAATGTTTTGTGGGCTCCGAAACTTCACCCGACTTTCCATCGGCATGACCGAATATTCATTTTTGGTTGAACATATACTTTATTAATAACTGAATCAGTAACATAGTTGAAGCTCAAATGACTGAGATGCTGCACTGGTGTGGCTATAACTTAAAAAGTAGTAAGTAAAATAGAAATAATTTTAGAGAATCTTTTTTTCAGGGTTTGCATGTTTTAGCCCATTAATTACAACTCTAACTTACTTTACATTTCTGACAACCATTTTCCAAGGCATAGGTGTTTCACATTGGATGTTTGTCAATGTGTTGTTAATTGCCTTTGTCTCTTTTTCAATGTCGCTGTCCCCTACAATGCAGACAGTGATGAAGACGATTTCTTTTTGTAGCTTGTGGGAAGTTCAACTGCTTTTATAGCACCACATCCACAAACTATATATCGGAAATTCAAACCGAAAAAGACAGATGTTGAGGAGGATGTGATTTTGGTGGTTTCTTGCATTATAAAAAACGATGTTGGTAGGTTTCCCACAAGTTTGGATGTTGGAGCTTCCTACAGTCATTTGAACGCACCAACAAGTAAGTAAATAAATCAATTAAGTTAATAGATATAGAGAGTATCTATCATCAGCAAGCATCACAAAGTGCAGATTATATAAAGAGAGGCCCGTCTGTACGAAAACACATTGTAGACAAACCTTAATATGTAATGGAAAGCTGTTGCAGAGCCTTTATGTCACAACAGCAGAAACTCCCATCAGTTTTGAGTTTGGGCTAAAACATGGAAAACATTTGTACAGTCCTTTTAGTCAGCATACCATTGTTATGCAGTAACCAGACAGTGTTTTTCACTCTGCAGTTCCCCGGCGTGAGTCAAAGGGTAACTACATCTTAGTGGCCCATGTAGAGACTAGTTTGTTGTGTAGGTTGGGGCTTGTGGTGTGTCGTCATCAGAAGAGCACTGTGTTAGCAAAACAAGGCTTGTGCTTTTGCAACTGCATGGATTTCACAGTCACATCTTGATTCCTTGTTCTCATTTAACATGGTTAAAATTCAGTCCACCTCTCGCACACCTCAACAGATTGTCTTTGACCAGTAGCTGTTGAGTTCAACACTCAACGACATTGACAAAGATCACTGAAGTTGCAACTCTGGTCAGGTGTGAGAGAAGTGGGCGCAAGGAAACAAGCTGAGACTCAAGGGTCCAGTGTGTGTCATTGATGGGTATTGAAATCATGTTGGTGTTGTGTGTTTTTCTGTGTCAAATCCCCCCAAGTGTCCAAGTGTTTTGTGTATGAGAACCTGCAGTAGTGGTGGGTGTGTTTCAGACACAGCTCTGAGAGCTCCGCATGCCTGTTTCTGGTGTTTTAGTGCGTGAATTAGCTTTAGCTAACAGACTAAACAGACAAACTGTTATGTGTTTTGGCTAGGTAGCTAGCAATTAAACATATTGTTTAGTTGATTTTGACAAAGGGGCTGTCCTGTTCCTCCTCTCAGGATAGTTTTTGGAGCATATTAAACCTATTTTACACCATTTTGACTACCATGCAGGGCTCCAGACTAACTTTTTTCACGACCGTCCCGAAAAACAGTTCTAACCTTTCATGAGGTGGATGTAAACCCTCCCAAAACAAAATATTGTTTCTGTACTTTGTTATCATCTATAGTTGTTAGTTTAAAAGTTTAAGCATTTAAAATACTTTTACTCCAAACTGTACGTGCTAAAGTACATTTATTTATTTTAAACTTCTTGTGTTGTCATGTTAAGCTGCAGTTCACTGTTTAAGGCCTCATGTTCATCTGACTAGAAACTCTCAGTCCTGCTGTGTGTTTAGCTCCATTAGCTATTAGCTCTATTATCTTAATTAGCTGTAAAGTATGAGCTTGTTAGCTCCGTTAGCCAAACACACTTCAGGACTCTGTTGCTCACTGGCTGCTAACAGCTAACTAGCTCTTTTCTTGCCTATTTAAACGAAGATATGTAGTTAAAAATAAGATGATGCGGAAGAATCCCGGAAATGTTTTTTGAAAAAGAAACAAATTCATTTAAAAACATGTAATACTATCAAAATACTGTAGAATTTTCTAAATAAGATACTACTTAAAATTAGTTTTGTCTTTCTTGTAATATTTTTGGTTCAGCTGGCTAAGCAGTTATATTCATGTGCGTCATACACATAAATCATCCATTATAACTTACCCAGCTAAACTCGAGCTACGATAGCAAGATCTTAAGTTCAAAAACAGTACAAACGCAGCTCCAAATAGGATCTTTGAGGAAGAAGTGTGGAGCAGGAGGAGAATATTTCAAGAAGGCCTGTTGAAACTTAAGTTGACGGCAGTAAACCGAGCATTAGTGCTGGTGGCTACTTTAGCAGCATTGCTAAAGCGTCCATAGCACCTGCTAAAGTTAGCTTTAAACAGCGCAAAACAGTACGATGATAAGAGTAGGCCAGTAAGCTAATACAGTAGACCTGCGCTAAATAACCTCAGTCATAATAGTGGTACTTGGAAAGCCCTAATATTTTCTGAGGTGGTAGACAGTTTGAGAAGCACCGTGCTAATTGATCGTTAAACATGCATATAAAATCTCTTGCGGGAAGATAAATGTTCACCCCAAACACATTCTCTATCATCCGCAGGACAACAGGACTTCGTCAGTCTCGAGCCCTGATCTCATGTTAAATTATAGCAGATTGTAACTACCAGCAGATGCTGATCAGTGTTTTCCTCTTAGACCAGCAACATCCACAGCAGTGGCTCTGATGTGTCAAAGCTAATCTATAAATTTGAAGGATGATGAAGCTGGAGATCCTCAATTTTTGTACTGATCTGTGGTTTGAAGTTTTCGAAGTCTGTTGCAGTGATCACACCCATTGTCAGCAGTGCAGTGTATTGCACAAGAATGTGACTACTGTTCAGTCTTTTTATCAGTTTCTTCCCATACTTCCCCCTCGATTTTCAGCTCGTGTTTCATCACGTTATAATACCCAGGTTGTCAGTTACCTGCTGTGTGTGAACTAGCATGTTTTGTGGTTTCATTTTGTACTGGCTGATGCTGGAAATGTTTCAGCGCCATGCAAACTGAAATCCAGGTTTATGGTTGTGGTGCTGTTTCAAGCCTGTTGGTTCATTAGCTGTGATGTGTTACTGCGGGTCGAAACATGACATTTATAGCAAAGCTCTGTGTTGTAAAATTTCATTACGGTAACTTCATGTTACTTTTTATGGCTTTTTCTAAATGTGTGCTTCCACTTTCTAAACTTAAACCTTAACCACGAGGAACTGAATCCTCAGAACGGTCAAAGGCACTGACCTCTTCTAGGATTGTTCCTCTGTGTTGGCAGCCAACAAACTTTATATACGTTCACTCTGTGTATGGCACATGCATGGACCACATCTTCCTCACCATTCACTACTACACTACCCATAATGCATGAGCGCTGTTGCTTCCTGCCGGTCAGGGCAGACAGAATAGATGAAGAATACCGATGAGAAGAAAACGACAGCTCTGCAGGTGTAGTGAAATAATTAAAACTTGCTGCAGTAGGTGCAGATGACAGGAAACATGCTGATAAAGGGCTTTTTCTCTCTGACGACTTATCTCTCTTTCCATTTCTCTTCAGTCATTTATCTTTCTGTACCCCCTTTACCTAAGTTCACTTTCTTTTTCTTCTCCTCTGTCTATGTTTCATTCAGTCCCTCCTTCATTCTGCCCATCCAACACTCTGCCTGTCATGCAGTGGTACTAACCAGTGACGGCTGAGAGACGGTGTTTGAAACTGAAACCCTCTCATTACCTCGGACTCTCTCAGTGGTTCTCATCCCGACTGTGTTGTGGATCAATTTGGCAAAGCTTAACTCCTGGATGATCAAAATGAGGCACGCTAAATTATTTGATGCTAAGAATTTTACTCCAGACTTCCAGCAAATACAATACATTGTCATATCTGTAGAGAAAAGTAGTATTAATTTCATTTTAATTTACTTTCCAGTATCAGCTAAGCTCTCTGATGTCTCTCCACAGCTCAGCAGTTGAGAACCACTGATGAATTCAAGTCTGTTTACAACACCTGAACCTGGTTTATCCAGAACATGAAAAGACTCAATCACATGGAAACTTACCCTGCTGTTTGCGAAACATTGTGGAATCTTCTCATTGCATCTTAATGAAGTTTGTGTGTGTTTTTGTTTTCACGTCTTGAATATGCATCTGGTCTGGAAACTTCACTAAATGTCAGTGGTGTCAGTATTTCATTCACCTGAACCCCCCCCCCCCCCCCCCCCCCCTCATATCCTGGGCCGAGATAAACCAGTTTTCACTGTAAAGCACTAAATGTTTCCCTGATGATGACCATACGTCTCACATGTCTGACCATGAGGACATCAAATCCTAGAATAATAGAAGTAAATCAAGTCTAGATGTAAAGAGTAAAGATTCCAGGTGTTTCAGTAGCAGCAGAGTACATCAATATTGTTTTGTTTTGTCTCTGCTCACCTCTTCTTCTTCTCTCCTCTCCAGGCATGTGGCGACCCCAAGGCTAAGCCCTCCTACCTTGTCGATAAGAACTTGGAGTCTGCGGTTAAATTTATTGTCAGGAAGTTTCCTGCTGTGGAGACACGGAACAATAACGTAAGTTCGCCTGCATGTCCTGTATGTCTGCCATGTGTTTGAATGGTATGGAGAGAAAGAGAATGACAGAGTGTACTTGGTCATATATTCACAATTTGAATCTGGGCGGTAGGTTTATTTTTCTGTATGCAGTTTTTGGAAAATGGTCACATGAACCTTGGTTCTTATTTTTCACTAGAAGTTGCAGGTGTGGCTGAGCAGGTCTGGAAAATGTATAGAAAATACTAGTTGCACTGCATAATGTAATTAAGGTAACAAATTATGCAGCAGTTATTGAAAAGAAAAGAGAAATCCAACAAATTATTCATATTATGAATTTCGAGTGAAATAGCTTGTCAGGTAGAATGATAAGTTCTGTAAAAGTTATATAATTGGGCAGTGAAATTGTAAAAATAACAGAAGCTACTAATGATTATTTTAAAGTATCAATCACAATGTCCATTACCGAATATATAAGTAATCAATCAAGTACTGTGAAATGCAATAAGTTAACCAAAAGCTCTTTAGTATTTTTTCAAATTAAACTAAGAATTAATAAATGAGTACAAGTACTGTTAAAAGCCACAAGCTCACAGTACTGAAATATGCTCATTTTTGGACAGATTCAACCAAAAAATGTCAAAAAGTGTGTGTGTGTGTGTGTGTGTGTGTGTGTGTGTGTGTCGGTTGAGTGAACTAAACTCAGTCATTGCTCATCAAATGTGTCTCAGCTTTAATTGTTAGCTTAGCTCATAGCTTTTGGCCTCTGTGTTTAT
Source organism: Pagrus major (assembly GCF_040436345.1). Classification (NCBI taxonomy): domain Eukaryota; kingdom Metazoa; phylum Chordata; class Actinopteri; order Spariformes; family Sparidae; genus Pagrus; species Pagrus major. Next base: position 28,206,234 of record NC_133229.1, read on the forward strand.
GTGAAACTGTCATTTAGCAAACAGCTTTGTGTGAGTGTGTGTGTGACTGTGTGTGTGTGTGACGGTGTGTGTGTGATTGTGTGTCCAGCTAACTGCTTTATTCAGTATAACCGTGCCAAAATTGTCTCTTATGTTGTTTTCTGCTTTGTTTCTGTGTTTGTTTGTGTTCTGCATGCTAAACTTGGCTTATTCCGGACTTGTGCTTTTTGGTAAGTTTTTGTATCTAAGTTTTTGTAACTTTTGTATTTTAGTTGACGTACTTCAGTTTTGTAACAATGTAATTTTTTTGTACCTGTTTTTAAAGCTGGTTTGGAGTGCGTTTTGCTTTGCTCTGCTTTTTCTCCCTCCTCTCCTCGCTGCTGGCAGCATTTTTTTACTTTCTATCCTTCATCCACTGAGTGATTGTGTGGCTGGTTGAACGACCTGGTTTGCCGGCTGGCTGACTGCGAGTTGGTTAGATGGCTGGCTGGCTGTTTGAGTGACAGGCTGACTGCCTGCACTAAGGAGTGTTACTGAGCAGATACCAATTTGTTGTCTGTCAGTTGACTGTATCTTCAGTTATATTTTAACGATGGTCGACCAGTTTCTCGACAGGTCTGAGGCCTCTGTCAGTTACCAGTGACAAGAGGAGCATTATAGACAAATTGGCCAATCAACATTCAGGAAGACGGGCAAAAAGCCCTCTATTATCACCTGTTCAAATCTTTTCAAGATTAAAACAATAATCGTTCTTTGGGTCAAGGTGACAAAGGTTTTAACTTCTTAGTGCAGCAGCAGTGTCACACACTCTTCACACTTTTTCCACTTGATCTCTCACAGTTGCACTGGTTAAATTACAGTTTTGACTTGAAGTACACACGCGGCTTTGGGGCTGGGTTAAATTTACATACAGTATGCTTCAGTCATTTCTGTCATGTAAATAGAAGCTGCTTCTTACTATCTACAGATAGAGCTTTTGGTTTTCCAGCTTGTTAAAAGATTGATGCGACAATCTTTTCAAACTGAGTTTATTTTAAAGTTGGGCGTTTTTTAAAAACACACATTGCGTCCACAGCGTAACTTTTCCAGACATCAACAGGTACAGAAAAAGGTTTTGTCCTTGAATTCCCTGTCTCACTTCTGTCTTTAAACTCATGAATCCTTAAAAATGCAATTAAGATAATATTGGGTGGACCGTCTGGCTTTGCTTTGATAGTCAGATTTTACTTTGGTCAGACATTTTTATTAAGTTCTTTGTGAACTTTAAACATAAGCTACCCCCAGCTTTTTATTCTCATTCTGTTTCCAAACATAAACTTATTAATTTTTCAAAAGTTGGGGGGAAAAAAAACACATTTCAAATTAAGTAAATGGGATAATAAAAAGAAACAACGTCACTGCATTAACCCACTCACACTTAGATATCTGTGAGTGAGTTTTCCTGTATGTAAACAAATATACAAATGAAGGAAATGTCCTACCAAAGTAAAAGTTTTAAAGCAAGGTCTCTTTTGATATATCTTTGTATCTAGTTATGTCTGTTTCTCCCTCTTTTAGTTTTACTTGCTCCAATTTCACTGAATTCTTCAGCGCCGCCTTCTCACTTACATCATTTTTATCTTCATTTAGTCAAAATTAAGAGAGGCATTTGAACAAGATACAATAAACTGTATTGATCCCTGAAGGCAAACTTATTAATTAGTCATTTAAGATTTCTTTGGTTACATGTGTCAGAATAACTGATATGAAGATGTTTCTCAATCTAGTTTTTAAAAGATGTCATGTGGTAAGAAGTTATTTTCCAAATTGGGTTGAACCTGAGCCAGAATTTAGATGAGGACATCTGGTTTATGTGTTAATTTTAGATGCTTTAAGACTTTGAACCCCTGTCATATCGTAGTTGCTGGCTGAATATGTAGTAAATTAGTGTAACATCTGCATGAAGCAACTCTGCGGCACAAAATCGAGCCACAGGTGCCAAGAGTGATTTGTCAGCTCAGCCTTAAAGCAGCGAAACATGCAGAGAAACAAGATTTTAAAGGCAGACATTGTACCTACAAAAAGCCAAAAGGAGAGATACAGTAAGTTATGACAACGGTCAGAGTTTACGTATATATATATTTATATATATATGTATATATTTAAAGGCCATCATAGATGCTGTAAATTGTCGATTATGTCATAACTTTTTCTAACTGTGTGCCCTCTGCTGCGTTTACAGCAACAGCTGGCTCAGCTGCAGAAGGAAAAGTCAGAGATTCTCAAGAACCTGGCTCTCTACTATTTTACCTTCGTAGATGTTATGGAATTCAAAGTAAGAAAACACACACACACACACGTATACACTAACGTATGCTGTGAAGGATTATATGGTGTTAATTCTTATCCTTTATCAACAGGACCATGTGTGTGAGCTGCTGAACACCATCGACGCCTGCCAGGTCTTCTTTGATATTGTAAGTGAATCAAGTGCAACATACAAGCACTTATTCAACTGTTGCTCTCATCTTCTCCACAATAACAAAGACATATTTTTAAGGTGAATGTCAAGAAAATATCTCTTTCCTCTCCTGTCAGACGGTGAACTTTGACCTCACCAAGAACTACCTGGACCTGGTGGTGACGTACACTACACTGATGACGATACTGTCTCGCATAGAGGAGAGGAAAGCCATCATAGGACTGTACAACTACGCCCACGAGATGACACATGGAGCCAGGTGACTGAACGCTACAGACAGACAGACAGATGCAACCGAGAAATTCTCTGAACCATCCATGTGTTTAATGGTTTCCATAGTAACAGTGGTATTGTGTGTATGTGTGTGTTAGTGACCGGGAGTACCCCAGGCTGGGCCAGATGATCGTGGATTACGAGAACCCCTTGAAGAAGATGATGGAGGAGTTTGTTCCGCATGGAAAGGTGCGAGAACTGTTTTAATGTTCAGTGGTGTATAAACTGTTGTGCTCTTTCCAGACTGAACCTGCCAATATCAGAAAGAAAGAAATAAATAATAAATAAATAAATAAATAAATAAATAATAGAGGCATTCATTCATTTATAAAAATGTAACAAATGGATATTTATTCATTCCTATTTTCTTCTTAAATGTATTTATTGATTTACATATTGATTTGAGAAATAAATACGTAAATCTTAATGTAAATACATAAATATAAATAAGAACAAAGTGATTAAATAAATGGAAAATTTAATGGCAAAGTGAATAAATAGTTTAATTAATACAAAGGTAAATAAATACAGTGACGAATTACAGCACAAATATCCACTTATGTCACATTTTATAAATTCATTAAAGCCTACATTTATTTCAACTTTATTTTTGGTGCATTTAATGGCATATTAATTAATTTATTGAGCCATTTATATGTTTCTTTATACATTTCTGATTTTGGCAGGTGCAGTCCTCCATATCCTGGCATCGAAATGAGCAAACATTATATAATCATGATCAAAACATGCGATCAACATCGGGTAAAATAGATAAAATGACAATACACATTGATTGTTGTTGGTATAAAGGAATTCTGTAACTTAATTGCATTTATAATAACAATTTGGATTTGATGATAAAATAAACATTTGGTTTAGGTAACTTGAAAGTGGCAGAAAGGTGGTTGAATATTTTTAACCCTGTCAATAGATTCAATCTGGTTTCTACCGAGGCACGGTTGCCATAGCACCTGTAGTGCCACTTTTAGATCCGTCAGTCAGAGGAGAACAATCTCCGGCTCTGTGACTGTGAGCTGAAATATCGACTGACTTCAAGGGGAAAATAAAGTACTGTGGGGAAACTTGTTTATGCAGCTGCTTTTCGTTTGCACAGACTGATGCAATACAGTGATACATGTATCCGAGTGTCAGACAGCTCACTGTACACAGTTACAATCATTTGACTCATATGTCGTTCTCACAACCTTGTGAGACTATGTTAGGAAAAACTTTATAATTTGTTCTTCTTGCTCCTCTACCCTGCCTTTCTCTTTCTTCTTTCCCTCCTCCTGTTTCTCTCTCTTCATCCCTTCTTTCTCCTCCAGTCCCTGTCAGATGCTTTGATCAGTCTTCAGATGGTCTATCCCAGGAGGAATCTGTCCGCTGACCAGTGGAGGAACGCCCAGCTGCTCTCTCTCATCTCGGCTCCCTCCACCATGCTTAATCCTGCACAGTCGGACACTGTTAGTATGACGACGACTGCAGAGAAACGACTAAATTAATATCTGTGATCCTGATTCTAAGTCACAGTGTCTGATCTAAGGAGAAAAATGTTAAATTGAATCATGTTTGCTCATCTCTGTCTTTAGATGCCATGTGAATACCTCTCACTGGACACAATGGAGAAGTGGATTGTTTGTAAGTACTGTAGAAACAGAGATTCGGACCTTCAGTGTTCATGTCAGGTCCTGTTTATTCAGTCATATATTCCTCTCTCCTCTCTGTCTCCAGTTGGTTTCATCCTGTGTCACTCGGTGCTGAACAGCGATGCAGCAGCGTTGTCTCTGTGGAAGCTGGCTCTGCAGAGCTCCACCTGCCTCTGTCTGTTCAGGGATGAAGTTTTCCACATCCACAAGGCCGCAGAGGACCTGTTTGTGAACATCAGAGGGTGAGAGCATCTAAAGGAGATGACGTACATGAGCAGACAATCTGTCTTTGTTTAAGTCATTTGTTTTACATGAAAATCTTAAATATTCCTAGGTCAGAGCTTCTGAAATGTGTGAGAGAGATCATTTTTCACTGTTTCGTACCTTTGGACTGTTGTCTAGATCACACAGAATTTACAGATGTCTCTTGTGATTCAATATTTCCCAGCAGCTTTACATTAAACCATTTAGAGTGCTGCAGGAATCACGTATTTTTGTAGGCTAACCAGGAAGTTAGCATCGCCTTGGTTCCCTCGCAAAGAGCCGATGGGATTTTTCCTTTTAGATTATTGCAATATAAATAGGATCTGTTGTAAACAAAAGCTTTTGATACTTAAACATTTAGTACAGCAAGATAATCGATTAATAATTCACAGATGAACACCACCTCTATGATTTTTTTTTTTAAGCATTAATGCAATAGCCAGAAGCAAAAGCTATCGTTATTTCAGGCATATAACAAAAAATCCATTGACTTCAAGATAAGGTACCAGAGGTGCAAAAATGCAAACACACTTCATGGTTTTTAGGACTCATTCCTGTAGCAGTCTGTTCTCAGATAGCAGAAAACCACATCACAGACATGCATACTCTATAATAAATTCTCTGTTTGTTTTTGCTCTTTTAACTCGTCCTTGCTTCTTGTGTGTTTTCCAGATACAACAAACGCATCAACGACATCAGGGAGTGTAAGGAACAGGCCCTGTCTCATGCGTACGTACACAATCTGTTCACTAATCCCCTTTTTCGTATTCCTTTTTGTTCCTTCACACAAACCATACTTCACATTTTCTGAATATTTCAGTGCCCACGTTTTCGTTTTATTCATTTATTCCTTTTCCTTTCTTTCTACTTCCCAACTTAAACTATCATTTCAACTCTGCCTGTAGCCTTAAGTTTCTCCTTAAGGGAGTTTCAAACAGAAACATCACCTTCTTATCTTTATCCTCATTCAGTTTTTCCCTCCTGTTCCTGTTCCTCCCCGCTTTGTCTCCCCGGCTGTCTCAACTCTGCTTTTATCCTCATTACTTATTCCGTCTTCCCCTTTCATCTTCATTCTCATTCTTCTGCCGTCACTGTCATCTGCTTACTTTTGTCCTCCTCGCAGGATCGTCCTGAAAGTGTCAAAATACCGTTTAATCACGATGCTGGTTTGTTTTTGATATTCTGCTCTGACTTCCTCTGTCTCCCTGCAGAGGCTCCATGCACCGAGAGAGACGCAAGTTTCTGCGATCAGCTCTGAAGGAGTTGGCCACTGTTTTAGCCGATCAGCCTGGACTGCTGGGTCCAAAGGTAAACGCACATTACCACCTTAAACAGTGAAATAACACCTTAAATAACCCTGGAGTCAGTTTTAGAGGAGTTGGATGAGCAGTACTAAATAACTATCGTGGATAAGTAATAGCTTATTAATACCATATTGACTTAAATATTAAAATACAAATATAAGATAATTTGGCACGATCAAATAAAATAACTAGTCTTTCAGTTAGGCTCTAAAGAAGGAGATTGTTATGATGGGTGGGATTGTAATGACCTAGTGTATCATAACAAAACTGCCTTAAAACACTAAAATACCACCTTAAGTAGCCTTTAGTTCCTCAGTTCAGCTACCAAGGAGTCCAAACTCCTGTTTTTACTTTACAACACTGAACAGAAATAACAATAATATCTTACAATTATGGTTAAATGTTTTATACACATCCATACAGTAAAAATGTTTATTAATTCTTCTTTTTTCGGAGCAAGAAACAGGAAGTAATGAACTTAACACCTTTCGAAATAAAAGCTTTTGGAGAATTTCAGACAATTTTGTTATTTAAGTCACAAAAACATGACAAACTGAAAAGTTTGGGCTGTGATTGAAGCTAATGACTGTTGCTAACGTCCATGTCTCCTCTGTTTGTCCCGCTACCTATGTGTTCGCTATCGTGGCCCTATATTAATTTAATTTAATTCGTTCTACTTAATTAAATCAGATCTTGTCGAGATTTAAATCAATTTCTACAAGTGGGCAGCATCAGGACATTGTTATAGTAATAGCTACAAACAAGATAAACAGATTAAGATAACTTTCATGTGCTGAAAGAATAATATCCAATTGAATACCACCTTAAATGTTAAAATCTTCAACTTAATATCCCTCAATTGTCACTCATCTCTCTTCTGCTGGAGTGAGATCTTGTGTGGACGAATGGAAACTACTGTAACATACAGCCCAGCCTTTAAATATTACAATATGACCTTAAATAATGCTGCATAAGTTTCACAGTTTCTTAGGACTGACAGATTTTACCGCCGTAAACTCTGTAACTTCCTCAGGCCAGATGGAGACCCTCATTAATGTATAACTGAATATATTCGCTCAGCCTGACTGACTCTATAAACATATTCCATATTTTGTTCAGAGACTGTGAGAATACTGTTGCTGCCAACTGCTTTTGGTTATTAATCTTGGGGATTTTTTTGACATTTACGTTTCTTTACTTCTCTCCATATCTCTCTATTTCTGCCTCTTTCTGTCCCGCCAGGCCTTATTCGTGTTCATGGCGTTGTCATTTGCCCGTGACGAGATCATCTGGCTGCTTCGACACGCAGACAACATCCAGAAGAAAAGCACAGACGACTTCATCGACAAGTACGCAAACATACACATCTACACTTTCGGCTGCTTGTGTTGCTTTAGTTCTGGGTCTGATCGTGTGTTGTGTTTTGCAGACACATAGCAGAGTTGATCTTCTACATGGAGGAGCTCAGAGCTCACGTCAGGAAGTACGGCCCTGTGATGCAGCGATACTACGTCCAGTACCTGTCCGGCTTTGATGCCGTGGTGCTGAATGAACTGGTGCAGGTATGAACACACTTCAGATATTCCCTCAAACAAATACACTGCCCACCGTGTCTTAATCTTTAGATCGATTTGATTGATACGTATGTGAAGGTAGCGTTTTTTTACACTACTCTTGTCTTTTCTAACCAGTTTTCTATCTTGTCTTTGTCTGACAGAACCTGTCTGTGTGTCCAGAGGACGAGTCTATAATCATGTCTTCATTTGTCAACACTATGACCTCTCTCAGTGTCAAACAAGGTAAAGGTATCGATTCTTGTACCGTCAAAACATAAAGTAGTGATAACAGGATAAATATGCAGTAGTGTTACAAACTGATGAGCAGTCAGGAACCAGAGTTTTAATGATGTGTGTGATTTTCATTGAATGCTGGTGTTTTTGTGTTTCAGTGGAGGATGGAGAGGTGTTTGACTTCAGAGGCATGAGGCTGGACTGGTTCAGACTGCAGGTGTGAAAACGGATCTTGTCCTTTTAAAGTCTGTTAAAACATTTATCTAAAGGAGTGAGGGGATACTTGGAGAGAAACATTACTATGGCACTGCTGGTCAATACAAACAAAAGATCTCTACCTTCATACTTCTTCCCACTGTCCTCCTCTCTGCAGGCCTACACCAGCGTCTCTAAAGCCAGTCTTGGTATTGCCGATCACAAGGAGCTCGGTAAAATGATGAACACCATCATCTTCCACACAAAGATGGTGGACTCTCTGGTGGAGATGCTGGTGGAGACGTCAGACTTGTCGATTTTCTGGTGAGACTCAGACGATTAAAATTTTTGCCATGACGTAAAATAATTTCAAGTATACGTACATAAATCCTTCATTTTCTCTGTCTCCTGTAGCTTCTACAGCCGTGCATTTGAAAAGATGTTCCAGCAGTGTTTGGAGCTTCCCTCCCAGAGCCGACACTCCATCTGCTTCCCTCTGCTCTGCACACACTTCATGTCCTGCACACACGAGCTCTGTCCTGAGGAGGTAAATACACATGCGGATACAGTTACGTTATCTTCTACTTACATTCATATTCGTAACATGTCAAACGATTTGCCCAACAACAGTTTTATTGCTGTTAAATGATGTCATGTTGATAACTAATGACTTTTTACTTTTCCTCCTCCACAGCGTCACCACATAGGGGATCGAAGCCTGTCGTTGTGTAACATGTTTCTGGATGAGATGGCCAAGCAGGCCAGAAACCTGATCACTGACATCTGCACTGAACAATGTACACTTAGCGACCAGGTACGAACACACACACACACACACACACACACACAGCCAATTTAAAGAACTACTGTAGTTTGACATTTAGAGAATAAAGGTATTCACTGTCTTACCAAGAGGTGGATGTGAAGATCGATACCCGTCTCTTATTTTTATGGTTATTAAAAGTCTAAAGGCGGCAGCTAGTTAGCCTAGCTTAGCATAAAAATGGAAACCGGTGGAAACGGTAAGCCTGGCTCTGTCTAATTGTTATCCCGACCAGCACGTCGAAAGCTCCTTTTTTTTTCTGGAGGGTTATGTGCTGGACTATTTTTTTTTTTTTTGGCTCTGAGCAGTTGCCAGGCAACCAACAGACTGTCCAGTGAGTTACTGGTCCCAGCTGAGACATATTCTGAGAGTGTTATTGATCAGATATGAGAGTGGCATTGATCTTTTCAGCTCACTCTCCGCCAGAGAACGAATAACTACATTTCCCAAAAATGTCAAACTATTCCTTTAAGACTAAACGCGTCAGGAGCGCCATGCTCTGAATGTCTAACATCAGCAGTCTGTGAGAAGATGAAGTTGAGGGTGACAGCAGATATCGCATGTCCTCAAGTTATGAGAGCTAAATACAAAAGTAATGTGGCCTAGAATATTATTATTGATTAGATTAAGTGCACAGAAAGTCCTGCAAGTTTTCTTGAACAAACAAACTTCTTCTAAAAACAGAAACACATCGCTATTTGTACCCGTTGCATAATATTACACGCTGTCACAATAATGTTGTGAGTCTTTGTTGATGCATGTTGTTTAAAGCATCTTAAATTCATCTCTATAAGTTGCCAGGTTCACGTCCTTCTTTTAATAAAAGCTACTGTTCTAAGAACATCATCCGGACCGTGAATAATCGGTCTTTCTCCGTCTCTTGTTTATCCCTGCCTGCCTCATTCTTTCCTCTCTTCGCTGTCCGTCTCTCATCTTCTACTTTTCTGTGTCGCAGCTGCTTCCTAAGCACTGTGCGAAAACCATCAGCCAGGCCGTGAACAAGAAGAGCAAGAAGGCGACGGGGAAGAAGGGCGAGCCGGAGAGAGAGAAACCAGGAGTGGAGAGCATGAGGAAGAACAGACTACTGGTCACCAAGTGAGTCGAATGAGCAGAAGCACGAAAAACGGCAGAAATAGACTAAATTAAAATACTTATCTCCTTCCCCTTTCTTTTTTTCTTGTGTCTCTTGAGTAATTACTGTTGCGCCTGTCATAATTATTAATAATAGTTTTTATTGTTGGCTGAATTCCCATTAAACCTCCGTCTATGTTTTGCAGTAGTAATGATTCTCATATAAACGGCTCAGTTTGTTGATGCATCATCGTTTTGTTCATATTGAATCAAGCTGTTGTTGTTTTACGCTCCTCAGTGTTCTTATCACTATTTCCCACATGTGTCTGGCTTCTGTTTAGGAAGTGGAGGTTTTAACATCGTCACTTCTCCTCCATTTTTATTATTTTTGTTATATTCTACTTTGTTTGTTTACTGTTTTTCTCCACTGCATGTTGTTGCTTAACGACCTGCCCTAGTTTCCCTACACAGGTCGTTAAGGGATTCATCATTTCTTATCGATCCTCTTTGATCTTGCTGTTTTCTCTTTCCTCCCTCAGTCTGGATAAACTGCACACAGCGTTATCTGAACTCTGCTTCTCCATCAACTACGTTCCCAACCTGGCAGTCTGGGAGCACACATTTACACCGAGAGAGTACCTCACCTCGCACCTGGAGATCCGATTTACCAAGTAAATAAAACACACGCAGATAAATCACAAGAACTCGACGTTAAAGCTTATTTTTGTTCGTCCTTGTTTATGGTCCTCTCCGTCTAAGGTTAATACACTTTGAGACATTTATCTTTGCAAATATAGAGAAAGCAAAGGTCACAGTTGGTGCTTTAAACAACTTTTAAAAGCATGCTGGAAACAAGTGATCGGAAAGGAAATAAGACCTTTGAAGGTGGCATCTACTAGAGATTAGAAAAACAAAACTGAGGAGATGTTTATTTTTTCTCGTTTATGTGAGAAGGATGTCAGCTGTTTCCTCTGCACGTTGTTGGTAGCTCCCATTTTAATGAGATTGTGACATTTTAAATATTATTTTACTAAATCTACCTCTATCTGTCTCTAGGTCCATAGTGGGGATGACCATGTACAACCAGGCTACTCAGGAGATAGCCAAGCCCAGTGAGCTGCTGACCAGCGTCAGAGCCTACATGACGGTGCTCCAGTCCATAGAGAACTACGTCACCATCGACATCACCCGGGTCTTCAACAACGTCCTCCTGCAGCAGACGCAGCACCTGGACAGCCACGGGGAGCCCACCATCACCAGTCTGTACACAAACTGGTACGTCTGCTGGAGTCCTGTGACCTAAAGAATATACAGTAATCCAAAGTACAGAGGTGGCAAAAGTACAAAGAGTCTGGTAAAAGTACTGATTCAACTTTTTGACAGGCTCTGAAATGTACTCAAAGTATAAAAAGTTTTTAAAAAGTAAAAACATCAGACAGTAAAGAGGAGAGGAAGTATAATTTCCACATGGGATTATACATTGTATTTGTACAGGCTGTGTCGGTATAAAGGTATTATTGTAATCTGATACTTTAAAGTGTAGACAGTAAACAATGTGTCCTTGGAGCCCGTGTCCACAGATTGAAACACTTTTATTAAAACGCCAATAAAATTCTCTGTACAGAAGGACAGAGTCTTTTATTGTTGCAGGAAATCCTGTCGCAGCACAAACAACGAACGAACCAGACTTTGCTTGTTTTATCACATTTTATCACATTGTTGTTCTTGCATTTTCATTAAACACATCATTATTAAAAACCAAACATGAAAACAAAAACAATCAAAATAGGTTTAGCAGCAGCTCACTCAGCTTACAGATCTGCTGATGGGATTTGCTGTTAGCAGAAGAAATCCCTCCAGATGGATTAAAATCCCATTTAGCAACATAATTACACATTTATTCATGAAAGTCACGCGTGGTTTTAGAAATCAGAAAAGGTGATACTCCTAACATGTCACCGCTACTGACAAAGTATTTTGTTTGTGCCTGCGCAGGTACCTGGAGACGTTGCTCCGTCAGGTCAGCAACGGACACATCGCCTACTTCCCCGCCATGAAGGCCTTCGTCAACCTGCCCACAGAGAACGAGCTGACTTTCAACGCTGAGGAATACTCTGACATCTCTGGTACGAACACATACACATTAGCTGTGTTTTTGAATATAGCTGATGAATATTGTGCAGAAATTGACAGTTAAATATCTGCAAAATATCTGTTGAATTATGTTTGTTTGTTTGTTTGTATTTTGTTGTAATTTTATGATGTGTGTGCACAGAGATGCGTTCACTGTCGGAGCTGTTGGGTCCGTACGGGATGAAGTTCCTCAGCGAGAGTCTGATGTGGCACATCTCATCACAGGTCGCTGAGCTGAAGGTATAAATACATAACTACTCTCCAGTGGTGGTGGACGGAGTATTAAGCTCCTTAACTTAAGTAAAAGTCATTACTTGGAGACTAGAAGTACAATATTTCCTTAGTAGTGTAGTGAGAGTACAAGTAGAAAGAAGCATGAAGAGAAAATACTCAAGTACAATGCTACAAAGAATTTATAGATATTATTGAAGGATAATTCTACTACATAAGCAAGAAGTCACACTTTGATCCACTGCTAACATGTCTGCATGTTTGTCTCCATGTAGAAACTGGTGGTAGAAAACATGGAGGTGTTGACCCAGATGAGGACGAGCTTTGACAAACCAGAACACATGGCCGCCCTCTTCAAGAAACTCACCTGTGAGGACACACTTACACGAACACCTGTACACGTACACATACATAGTATCGTTTCACACACTACTGATTTAATATCGATTTGATTATGAACTGCGGTGCAATGATTTACCAACCGACCGGTCAGACTGACACTTGACATATCTTTCCTGTGTTTGTGTGCGTGTAGCTGTGGACAGTGTGTTGAAGAGGATGACCATCATTGGCGTCATCTTGTCCTTCCGCTCGCTGGCTCAGGAGGCTCTGAGAGATGTAAGACACAAACACCACAAACACACTGTTGTTGGAGAGTGAACTATTGAAATCACAGTGACTAACAGCCGTTTATGAAGTTCATGAACATGTTTTATTTAACTTTAAATACACAACGAAAAAGAGACGTCTTGTACGGAAATATTCTTGAAGGATTGCCATGCCAACTACTTTTTCGTAGATTTAATGAGCTGCCAAAGTATATGGAGTAAGATACAGCAGACTGCAGTTTTAACTGCTTTTACTGTCAAATAATTTACATAAATATGTACTTTAATTATTTATAAGATCTCTGCAGGAACATTTCATGATCAGCTGATGGATTAAATAGAAGTTTAACTGTTGAAATCATCATAAAAATCAATATATTATTCGCCAGACAGACGTATGAGGGTTCGCTTTAACCAATCCAAATATAAAAGCACCATAAATGTCTTATTTTTTTTAGTATTTTCAATTTATTTCCTGCTGAGCACTAAAACTGGACTGTCTCCTTCTCCAGGTGTTATCCTGTCACATTCCTTTCCTGGTCAGTTCTGTGGAGGACTTCAAGGACCACATTCCCAGGGAGACAGACATGAAGGTAAAACACACTTACAGACTTCTACACCTGATGGTAGTGTTACGTTATGTCCTCCTGCCTCATGTTCATACATGAATTTGTCTGTTTCCAGGTGGCCATGAATGTCTACGAGCTGTCGTCAGCAGCAGGTCTACCCTGTGAGATCGACCCGGCTCTGGTGGTGGCTCTGTCCTCGCAAAAAAGTGGTAAGACACACAGATCCTTCAGCTCTTTATGTAAATCTGACGTCAGTTTAACACGTTGGTATCATCTCTTCATAATCACTGTTGTCACATTAATGTAAAAGTCACGACTGCACTCCTCACAGGTCGGACCCGTAACATTTAGTTCAGTACAGAACAAATCTGACTTGAAATCCCTTTTGATTCACGTAAAGGCTCCAGCAGGACAAGGTTAAACACGCCCGAAGAGAGATTCAATGCACGTCTTGTTCCGCCGTCAAAGCTCACAGTTGTCAAAGACTGTGAAAGGCGTCGACGAGCTTCCCATCTCAAATATAAAGGCTATTTTTCCCTCTTACAATAATAAACTCGCAAAAGTCTCTGCTGGTGTGTTCAATATTCGTTTGTGTACTTAATGCTTGTGTACTGGATGATATAAAAACAGGCTGTGAGTAAACACAACGCACACTTCCTCGCTATCGTGACCCTTTTCCTTCGCTCATGTTATAAACATCCTGTCACGTCTAAATAAAGCTAAAGGGAACATTAATGTATTGTCGCCTTTGTCTGATAAACAAAATGGCAGCGATGTTACGTAATCCAACTCTGAAACTGTCTGCGCAGAGAACATCAGTCCAGAGGAGGAGTATAAGATCGCCTGTCTGCTGATGGTGTTTGTGGCCGTTTCCTTGCCAACGCTGGCTAGCAACGTGATGTCACAGTACAGCCCCGCCATCGAAGGTAAGACACCGTGCTGTTCTGCTATTCACAGATTATTTACCAGAGCCGATAAACTGAAGTTGCTAAGGAGTGAGACATATCGCTTCTTTCCGATCTCTGACGAGTTGCACGTGCTAAGACCACACGGAAGCTACAAACAACAGTTACTTCTTTAATGTCTTTAACTTCAGTATCCGACTGAACGATGTTCAAGCGTGGCTTGACAGAGACGTACGGAAAGATAACCACAAACCAGCAGCACTCGGCTTCAACACACTTTATTGCATCAGGCCGGAAAAGGAGAGTAAATGAACGCTTTCACCCAGTTGTTGTGTTCACATAACAGCTGATCTGAGGCAAAATCTGTGGCGACTGCAGCGTCAAACTCTATAATATGTATTCACATTGATGTTAGCGGCTGTAGGTGGGTTTTTTTAGCCAGTGTGAAAGGGATGTAGCCCTCAAGAACCCAAGCAGTCTCCCAGCGTTTTCTGCTCCTGTCACATTTTCACTCACTGTGACTCATTTGTCAGCCCTATATATAAGTTCTGCTCCTCTATGGAAACGGCACAATCATGGCGAGAAGCACGGTGGGAACTCAGAACTGTCTTTTGTGCAGTATGACACAGCTATAATGCCATAAATCATAAGTAAGATAAAGTGTTGCCAACAATACATACTGAGATATTTCCAATTTTACTTACGAACTTGCTTGTCTGCCCCCATCTGTTGCCGCTCAGCCAGACTTGTTTACTTCCTGAGAGTTAAATTTCGATCTCCTGACTGTATGCTGTAGATCAGTTCCCCCAGTTTATTAGAAAACTGCAAAACATGGTTAAATTACTGTATCTGTGCTGCAAATGGAGTAGTCTAATTCTGCATCATTACTTCCCCTTGTTTTCACCTGTAATAACTCCTTTATATAACTAGTGAAAATAACAATCCGGATGTTGTTTCGTGGAGGCAGTTCAGAGCCTGCGAGCAGTGCAGGAGGAAACACCAGGAAACATAATTTACTGCATCGGTGGCACGAGAGCGTTCTGCATGCAAATGATCTCGACCTTGTGCCCTGGGATTGATTCATTTGTGTGCACCGGAGCCGTATCATCGTCTTTATTATGAACACTTTTTAAATGCTCAATCCATTTTTAAAGGTCAGTTTACTCAGTGTGAACTGTTTAACTTTATTTGTTGGATGTTTTTCAGTAAAAAAAAAAAAGCATTCATTCATTTAGATGAAGCTGATATTCAGTCCAATAGAGACACACTCGTCGGTATCAAAGAGATTTGTCACTCAAGGATGAATTATCGAGACGTTCTCCTCCTAACAACCTTGAAATGAAAGGCGCCATTGTTATTAAGGGACATTTGAAGAGCGTAATGAGTTGTAATGGGCTCCCCCATTGTTAGTATGCAGACTGCACATTGGCCAGCGATTGGTTTTCCGACAGCACATCTCAATCCGAGGCGGCAGTGAGTCACGCCGACCATTTTGTGAACTTAAAATTCAAGCACATGTTTTATTCTCACGCACACACACATAATGGCAGCACGAAATACAGAAAAAATGAAATTCAGGTTTTTATTATTCTGCATAATTTCTCTGCTGTGAGAGTCTTAAACAACCTCACGTGTCGGGAATTAAACCAGTTAATTGATCTTCAATTACAGATGATGTCTTCATCTTCCTCTGACTAATAATGTGTGTTTGCTGCCCCCTACAGGCCACTGCAACAACATCCACTGCCTGGCCAAAGCCATCAACCAGATCGCTGCTGCTCTCTTCACCATCCACAAGGGGAGCATAGAGGACCGCCTGAAGGAGTTCCTGGCTGTAAGATGAAAAGACATTTTGTCATTGACTTATGATTAGAGGACATGTGAGACCTTTTTATTTGCAATGCTTCAGTTTTTATTAAAAAGGGCAGAGTTTATGGGGAGATAACCAAAAAAAAAACCCAGTTAGACTCCAGATGGGGACAATTTTTTTGCATATCTCCCCTCCTGTGTCACCATAGCAGCTGATAAAAACATCAAACATGGATGAGAAAAGAAAAAAGCAATTTATTTGATACAAAAGAAAAGGTACCTTCGTCCGCAATAAACTGCCATGTCACTGTGATTCATTTGCAGTCGTGTCACATCCTCTTTAATAGATTTGCATAAATGTAGGTGATGGAAACAGACTGACTGATTCGTGGTTTATTTTGCTGAAAACATTTCTGACAAAATAACAAATGAAACAATTTGTTCTTCACTGACACGTTTTTCTCTCCGTGTCTTTCTGTGCAGCTGGCCTCGTCCAGCCTGTTGAAGATCGGCCAGGAGACGGACAAGATGACGACGCGTAACAGAGAATCTGTCTACCTGCTGCTGGACATGGTGAGAGAGAATGAATGAAGGCGCCTTTACAGCAGAAGTTTGGTTCATGTGGTGCCAATCAGAATCCATCTGAATGTACAGGGCCTTCAAACAGCCTGATTCTGGGGACATTTCTCTACAAACTAATGTTGCAGGAGTTCTTATATTCTTGTTTCTAACTGTAGTCGACCTAATTTGTGGGATTTAAGAAACACTTCTTCGACTGGAGGCCCGTGGGCCAAATGCCGCCCTTTAACAACCTCACTCGCGCCCCTTTGATCATCTTGTTAGAAGGCCTATTGGCCCGTTCATTAATTATATCTGTTGAGAAGCACAGAAATGTTCTTGTTTCATTAAAAACTTTTAACTCGGCCTGTCTAACCAGAATGGGATCGTTAAGGTCCGGCCCCTTGGTACTGCACTTATTTTTCAAATCTGGCCCTTTTTTTAAAAAGTAGCCAAATAGGCCTCTTTATTATGTATTAAATGATTGTATAACATGATATTAGGCTGTGAAGTACACATTTAAAATGTCATTTTACTGTCTTTCGGTCTCTGAAGTTTGTTTTGTCTTTACTGACGTCCTCTTTGAGGATCTCCAGGACAACTGATGTTGACTCAAACAAAAATATGAGTAAAATTTGTCTTCAGAAGTTGACAGCTTGTCGACAGAGTTAGATTCTCCTAACTCCTCGTCTCTGTGGAGGATTTCCTTCTCGGGGGTTTGTTGTTTGTTTTTCTGTGCGGCTCATCTATATCCATTTTCCTCAGCTGTTGACACAGCTGGAGTGCCACTGTTTACAGAACATCGCGTCGTTATCATTATAGTAATCGTTGCAGTGATTGTTGCTGTTGTGAATATTTCTCTTGCCTAACTGTCTTGTGTTTTGTCTGCTGCGTTTCAGATTGTGCAGGAGTCGCCCTTCCTCACCATGGACCTGCTGGAGTCCTGCTTCCCCTACGTCCTGCTGCGAAACGCCTACCACGCTGTCTACAAACAGAGCATCAGCGCTAACGCATAGACGCACGCCGACGGCCTGCCGCACTGTCTACCATCAGAGAGCGTCGGCGCTCGTATATAGACGCACACACACTATCAAATACACACTAACGGCAAACACTAAACACAAACTAAACACACTAAACTATGCCTACAAAACGTCAGTGTGTGACACGCTGATTTAAACAATTCAACTCTAAACGCAGAACAAATACACAAAATGCCAAAAGAACATAAAAAACACAGACAATAAAACACTGAAATTAGACAAATATGAAACAGACACACACACACTAGCTGGATGAAGTTGGGGGATCAGTGTCTTTATTTTAATCATTGTACTTTTCCATGCTGTTGCCAGGGACCATAACCATAGCAACACATAATATACCATATGTTCGGTTGGTATAAAAGAACAAAAATATAAATATATAGTATATATATAGTTGACACTAAAATATTATTTTCTTTTCGTTCTTTTTTTCTTTTTTCGTTTTTGTTTTTTCGATGAAAGATTTGAGATTTTTAGTGGCCAGCTGACGACTTCTATGTGGTGGTGATGGATTTGGATGCTTAACTTTTGGGGAATGCAAACGGTTCTGATGATGTGATGTGGGTTTATTTTATTTTTCTCTGCTTTTATTGAGGAGGGTGGGTGAGGATTTCCTTGTTGATAATGAAAGACATGTTGCTTGTTAATGTAAGTTTACACTCATAAAACACACACTGACAGACATCCTGAGCAGATATAAAACGACATACACACTAAAAATATCTCGACATTTCATAGTAAAAGAAACACAAGCAGACACAAACACATTTGTATAACATGGTGATGTTTTCTTTCTTTTTTCAAGCTAGTCGTAACATGAACTTTTTGTGGGTAAAGATATAATATCTGTATTCTACTTTGATGTGAACTGAACTCGTCTGTTTTTAATGTTTATGTTTTGTTATTTTTATGATGACGACAATGATGATGACGATTTGCCAAATGTGTTGACACTAAAAACATTGTGTATCAGGGCGTGGAAGTGGTGGAGTGTTTGGGTTATTAATGGGTGAAATGCTGTTTTGTTGTTTGGACGGTTTTGGACCATAGACGTTCTTGGAAATAATCCGCCTGACTCTGCGGCAGCTCGGTTAACAGAAGAACTTTTACAGTGGGAACAAATGTTAAAAAAAGAAATGTACTGCAGTGGTTCTACGGTGTCGGCACGGAGCTGCCAGAATTATTCCTCACAGCTGTTGAGTAAAGGTCCAGTAGGTGCTACTATTTTTCTCTAATGGTTCCGAGTAGAAATGAACAAGCCAGTGCAACATATAATTTATATGATCTTTTCTGTGTTTTAATTTTTACAGTGGCAGTCTTGTAGTGCCAGCAGGCCCTACTGGAGCAGCTGGGGGAATAGTGCCTTGCTCAAAGGCACCTTAACAGCAGCTGTCGAGGGTCCACGCCATCTACGTGCTGTGGTTAGATGCACCGATCAGACACAACCTTTAAAACCGCTGGTATCTTATCGCATTATTACTGCTGCTGGGGAAGCTTGCGCCCTGGTGTTCGTATGGATACTTGACGTGCACGACCCACCCAGAGACCCCGCGGCAGCTGCACCCTCTAATAGGTGTGGTGGACCGGGCCTGATCAAGCAGGACACGGGACCTCTGGGGGTGTCCTGTAGCATCTGGCGCCAGGGCACTCGTGATAAATCCTTTTAGTCGTGTGGGTCGCGAGATGAGGCGTACGTGGATCGGACACGAATGTCCAATCAGATTGTGATCTGAGTCCAAGTCGACGCCTTGACTCTCGACCTCCGAGCGTTCCAGGCGCACGACTGCAAATCTTAAAGTTGCTGTAAGCGTTTAAGCTAACTTCCTGTCTGTTCGGTTAGCAATCCTCCTCCCTCCTCTCTACATCAACACACCACTAGCACGACTCCTTTCTGTTTTTGAAGGCGGGGACAGAAGATTTCTTTTCACTACAGCAAATTTAACAAAACACGTCTCACTGTAACGAGTGTTCACGCAATTGAACCGTCTGCAGTGCAGCCTTCCTGCATATAAACGACACAGACGCCATTATACTTTATATGTTACAGCACTTTTACACTGGGAAACTTATCTAAATATTCCATTCAGTAGCATAATTCAAATACTACCCCTCGTTTCATTGCAGTTTCTCCAGTTGAAGGTTGGACATCGATTCGAGTTCTGATCCGTCTCGGTAGCAGGATTTGTCTTGTTCCTTGGACATCCTGAGCAGTTTTTGCGGAGCTGTAGGTGACATTGTCCCGGGCCATTGGACCCGAGCTTTCCCAGCAAAAACACTGCTTTGTAACCGGTTAATCAATATTGTTCACTTCCTAACTCGGTGGTTTTAATGTTGTGTCTGATCGGTCTCGATGTGTTCGGACTTTAACTTCAATAGGAGCGTTTTAAAAAGTAAATTTAACTAATTCCTCCACAGAGAAACAATTAAATCCTAATTGATCTCAAACCTGTGAAAGTCTACAAAAAAACCTTGGAGTTGCAATAAGACAAGAATAAAATGCATATAAACACTCTTGGTGATGTTTTTCACTGGATTTATGAACTTCAGTCGATGGGGCGTCTTCAAACGAAGCAGTTACATGTTCTGGGTGGTTGTGCGGGACCTTTTAGGAACAGACGGACGACTTTTACAAAGTGCAGTCTGGTTTATTTTGTATTTTTTTCCTCAATCAAGGCATGGCAAGGGCTACATACTGAGACACACACACACACACACACCATGCTCCCTCTATGCCAGCCCTCTGCTCATGTGTGACTAACGCCAGGGCCGTCCGAAGGCTCATACTGCGTACTATTCTACCTTTTGGACTGTTTTGGAAGCAAAGTGAGGTCATATTTTACAGTATGTAGCAGGAATACACTAAAATCTAGTAAATGACGTGTCTGCACTTTACAGTAGATCCACATGTCTAATTCTGGTGTGTTTTTTAGTCGGTAGTATGCATTATTAGCACGTGAGGACGGATCCGTGGACGCATTCTGCCATTTGATGTGGAATGGTTGCTGTTTTTTTTCTTTCTAACCTCCTTTTTATTTTTGTGTCTCTCTGATTCCACCGTGTAACTTAATGACATGAATAAAAATAAACTTTAGGGCTGTGTCAGACCTGAGCTGTGAGTGTGTGGCGCTGGTTCCTACACGGTGGCTTCGGCTGAGATGTGGTGAAGTGAAAGAACCGGTAAGTGGGTGTTAATATATAATATACCATCAGGTAGATGTTGTGAATCCATCTCTGTTTGATCCTGTAGGCAGTGCTGGGATGTAACGAGTACATTTACTCAGTTATCTTATCTGAGTACTTTTGGATTACTTCAGAATCAAACACTTAAAATACTTTCACAAATACTCTTTAAGTTTTCAGAGGAAACTAAACGCACTCTTGATTTTTAATCGAGGCCACATGTTGGACTTTGCTCCTGTAATCTGAGAGGAACACTGGAAATGTTCATCTTTTATCTTCAGTTAAATATAAATATGAATAAAAACTCCATCCAAAGTCACCGACAGCCTGAGAGGAGTAACGTACTTACTTAATATTGAGCATATTTACAGTAAAGTAATCTTATTACACATTTATCAAATGGGCCCGAGCACCAGCTGTGTGAGGATCTTCCTGTAATCCAAAGGATTTTTATTTTATGTTTTGTTTTGTGCAGATATTTGTATTATTATTATTTTCAGAACTCAATCACACTTTTGGGGGCTAAATGTGCTCAAACACTCTTGGAAAATGTTTGATTTTGTAATCTGATTACTTAATCCCCCCAGGTATTCTACTTAATACTTCACCACTACATTTTAGAGGCAATTATTGCACTTTGTACTCCATTATTTATCCATATTATTACATTTATCTGACAACTATACTTACTTTTCAGATTAAGATTTTATAAAAATTAGAATTAACTTCCCAAAACTAGTTAAAATTAGCTCCACTACAATCGGCTCTAACAAAGTACTTTTCACGTGTCAGTACATCAATAATAATCACATAATAATACAAACAAATGAATACTTCAGATACTTTGAGTATATTTTGCTGATAATTTCCTACTAAAGTGAAGTTTTGAGTGCTTCACTGAGTGTTTTCATTACTTTTACTGATGATAAATGATTAAATACTTATTTCAGTTCTGCCTATAGAGTGAAGGCTAGATCAACATTTGCTCTGCACGTTAGGCACTTCAAACTATGTTCAACTACTCCAAAACAAATATATAAAGAGTAATGTATACAAAGCAAACATTAGGTGGTACAACAACACCTGGTTCAGTCAGCTGGAGGTGTATAAACACAGCATCGACTATTTATTTCATGTTAGGTTTTGCAACAAAATTAGTCCCAATTTCATGGCATCCGAAAGAGAAATTACAAAAAACATCATAAAAACATGACTTCTGATCCTTCACATCTGCAGCAGCTGTTGTAAGAAGAGGTATTTAAAATCCAGTCCTGCCTGCTGTGTCCTACAGGAGCCACCGGGGGGCGCTGCAGGAAAACTAATACCACGATGATGACATGAAGGAGAGGGGGGGATAAATCGAGCTGGGCATTAAAATAACCTACATTCTTATATTTCCACAGTCTAATATGTATGAAATCAATCAATTATCTCAGTTACTGATATTGTAAGTCAGAAGGAAACATAGAAATTAACAGAAGAAGAACAAATCAAACATGAATCCTGCTTATCGGTTGATCCATAATGACTTCAGTGAAATATTCAGCTAATAACGTTAATGTTGGCCAATCCATGCAGCCATCTTTAATGTTGTTAATTACACTGTACTTTTACTATTTATCAAAATGTCTGCTTTGAAAAAAATGTCCGTACGACTGATAAAGAGCTAACAGTTAGCTTAGCATAAGAGTTACTGTTTTTGCTTTGCATTATTCTCCAGCAGCGAGGCTACAGGTGTATTTTACAGGTGTTGTGTCAAACACCTGCAAATTGTTGATCACACAGCGGACATTTTACAAACTCGAGGAGGGAAACAACCCTGAAGATTAGCGTTTTAATGAGGATATTTACCAAGCAGGTAATGTGGTGCTTCTGGAGGTTAACCGCCACCGTAAGCTAACAGTTGTTTTAGCTAGCAATCATGAAATATGTAGGCTACACATGCTAATTCATTTATTTTATGTTTTTAATTTCTTAATGAGTGAATGGACACTTAATGGTGATAAAGAAGAAGCTTTATCTATCGTGAATTTATTAGCTTAACCTGTTAGTTAGCTAAGCAGGTGTAGTTGGCTAACCCTTGCTCTTGTAACGTTTAGCCTAGTTAGCAGACCAGCAATGAATTTTAACTTCTTTTGATTCCTTTTTGAAATATTTATTTTGTGCGTGAGTTTTGAACATTAATGTCGTCAGTATTCGCTAGTTTAAAGCATTAAAACGAGCTTTTTGTCGTCAGTTTGCTGCTCTGTTTAAAGGGAAAATCATATTTCCAACTAATTTATGAACTAAAGGGCGAACAAATGTTGTGCTTGAGGTGAATGTGTTCCCAGGCCACTTCATTAAGAGTAAACCTTTGACACGACTCTAATTAAAAGTTAACTGCTGTCTCAGTGATCTGAACTCTCTCCCGCTCATCAGTGTCTCGTCGTGTAGGTGCAACAGCCAAGATGGACGCCAGAGTCTGTTGGGTTGTCCAGAAAAGTCAACGGTGCATCGGCCACTTCTTCTGCGCTGAGATCCGCCTGCTGCGTCAGTCTGCTCGAGGGCTGGTTTCCTCCTCGTCCTCCTCAGGTACGGGACTCTTCAGGTTACCTACACACACACACACACACACACACTCTGTTGTCACACACTTAATATACCTACACAGGCAAGAGAAACAAAATCAGAATTGTATTATTTACAATATTAATGAGATAATAATACAAACGAATATATACAGATATGAACAAGCTGTACTCGGAGGAAAATAAGGTCCCAGAACACTGTTTGAAGATAGAAAGGTGGCAGGGTCCGCCACATATAAACAAAGTAAAACCTTTGTCGTCCCAAAGAGAGTTTGTTTCCATTGACAACTGAACACCAGAGGCTAAAATCCTCACAAATGTTCTCGTTGTTGCATGCAAGTACACTTTTTATTAAGTGTAATCTGATTCCTCTCCCTCCACCCGACACCACCTATACACCGTCACCACAACCATCAGATGTTAAAAAATAACAAGAAAAACTAGAAACTCTTCCACTCTTGATGCAATCCTCCCTCCATTCAAAATGTTTAAGTACATTTCTAACTCAAGAAATCAACCCTTAGAAAACAAGATGCACTTTATCCGTATCCTCGGTCACAACATGTAAACAAACACTGAACAAACACTGAACTGTCCCTTTAATAATCCCTCCTGTTTCCAGCTGCACGTTCGACTCGGCATCAACAGGAAATACCTGCTGAATCTTCACAGAGGAGCAGGAAACTCAAATTCAGCCGTACTAGAAAAGCCAGAACTGAACCACTTCAAGATGATTCACTGCGAGACACAGATGTGAAAACAATTATCAGGAGTGATAATAACGGTTAGAGGGTCGAAGTCGGTGCATCCCATTTGTTTCTTCCCCCTTTTTTCCTCTTCTCGCAGCACAATCCCATCTGCGGCCGTTTAGCCTCTCAGGGCCAGAAACACTGGGACACGTGTTGCCTAAACCAACACGCTCATTCACAAACACACGGAGACGTTTCAGCTGTTAATGCAGCGACGGGGGACTCTGATCTCCAAACAGTGGGGTCACACAGATGTGAGGGAGGCAGCCATGTACTGCTATTTATTTCTGGGTAAATGGTGCAGAAAAACAAAACATGGCGTCCTTTCTAAAACCTTTTTTCCCCCCATTAATCTGTTTTAATCTCTTAATGGTTTACTCAACGCTCTGGTGCATCCCCGCTGGGTTCATTACATCTTTTTAGGCAACTAAAACATGTTTTAGGACGTCAGAATATCTCGACGGATAAAGAAAACTCACACGTTCTGCAAATGTTTGAATATAATGCATCTTTATTCACAGCCATTTCTACACAAGCACCAACATCACCTACGGTAATTTAAATCCAGCCTGATTGAATACGCGTAACTTAAAATGTGCATGTTTCTGTGTGTGAGAGAGAGAAAGATTCAAAACGTACAGCGTTTAATGTGCAGCACAGCAGTGAAGCAGTGTGTTAATGGGGTCGGATGAACAGCAGTGAGGAAGAAGGAAAAAAGTCGTTTTATTATTATCGAGAGAAAAAAGAGATGAGAGTGACGGCGAAGGCGAAGGCGGCTATCGGGAGACGGAGTCGGGACTGGACGCTTCCTTTTTGTGGTCGCATGACAAATCTGAGAAAGATGGAGAGAGAAGAGGAAGATGAAGATGATTGATGAAGAAGCCACAAGAGAAGAAGGATAAGAGAAGGAAAGAGGAGTTAGTGCTGTTAGAAGTCAGGAGGTTTATAGAACAGAGCGTTAAAATGGAAACACAGTGAATTATTAGAAACAGAGCGTGAAGTGTTTATTTTTTTGATGTGACTCAGACCTCTTGTGTTTCTGTCTAACGTACCTGATGAGTTTAAGATTTAATATTCACTCTCTGTGTTTTCATCTCTTCAGCTGCTAGATGCTCCAAGTTCGTCTGTGTTTTGGTGCTCGGCAGGTATTTTAACTATTTTCGTTGAAGTGACGACGAGGAACTTTCAGTTTTTGTTGGTTCTAGCGCCTCTTTGGACAAAAGCGTGTATTTGTTTTGGAAGCGTGTGATTTTATACGTGATATATGTGATCGGACCCAAATAATAATAATAGTAACTATATAAAAATATCAGTCATTTCGCTGATGGTCTCGTTACAGGTCATTTATAATCATCAGATGAACCACCAGACTGTTTCATTAACACGCAAAAGTTCCTCGTAGTCGCTTCAACTCAAGTACTGCGTTTAAGGAACAGATTAGAGGTACTTGTACTTTTTACTTGAGTCTTTTCTTATCAGACTGCGTTCTGCTTTGACATCTCAGAGGGAAATACTGTATCCTACACTTCACTGCAGGTTTCTGCACACAAAACATCGAAAGTGCTTTTAAATATGATGTTTTGTCATAAATTAAACTCTTACACAAAGGTGTCACGTAAAACAGAATGAAAATAGTCTGCAGCAGCCGTCACATAAAGGATCTGATCCAGGCGTCAGGTTTGTTCATCAGAGCTTGTTCACAGCTGCCTGCAGGCGTTTTATAAGAGCAGCTCAGGTGTAACAAACAGCTGAGACACTAAAATCTCCTTAAAGCTGCACAATTTTACTTTAAACCCTGATTTTAAAGCTACAGGCCTCCTGTCATCTCACATTTGATTCAATATTAACATTAAAAAAACTCTTGTGAATCTCTGAACAACTTACATTTTAATTATGATTGAGAATAACTGTTTTTATTTGGTAATTAATGTTTTTTAGGCTTCAAGTTGTTGTCGACAGATGTTTAAACTCTCTAAAATGCTCTCTAAATACTTAAAACATATAATATTATTTGCGTACGTATTGTCTTTACTTATAACACTACTGGGAATCTGTCAAAAATCTGAGAAAACACAACACTTGATGTATTTCGTGTGTACTGCTGAGTTTCTCTGTTTACCCCCTGAACTGTTGCTCTCTGCGACCGCTCTCTCCTGATTGGCTAGCAGCAGACCGGCCTCATTCCCATTGGCTTCCTCCGGCCCGTTATGATTACCCCACAGGGTCGCGGCGGCGTACAGCTGCGCTGTGATTGGGCTCAGCTCGCCGTCTGTGTCGCAGAGCCCCGCCCCCAGGAGGTGTTGCTCCACCCCCAGCTGGAGCTCTGAGGGAGAAGAAGAGCGCCTCTAGTGGACAGATGCTGCAACTACAGACAACGTCGCTATCGAGCGGAAGAAGCCCAAAATCAACGAAACTAAACTGAAATTAATTTATAACTGAAGATTAAAAACCGAACTGAAAGGCAGAAGACAGGAAACAGTTCAGTGGCGCTCGCTGACATCTTGTATAAACCCTAAATGTCCTGTTGGGAGCTTTTGAGGACGGCGCCAGAGAAACTTGTCTCACTTTTATAAGTTTAGACGTCTGTTTAAGGGAGAAGGTTGTTGATTTATAATACAAATCTTCTGCTGTCAAACTCCAGTTTCAATAAACACCAAACAGTAAAAATGGACCAAAAACAAAAGAGCCAAAGTTCAAGTAACAATGTGAGTATTACGAGTCTGTAAACCCCGACTTGTTCTTGGACCGGTGCTGAATTCAAATGATTTGTTGATGTCTGACCCTCGATCATGAGCTCGATCAGTAGACTAGCAGACTAAATATTAACATAAAAGCTGCCAAAGTCTGCTTAAAAGTCAGATTCAAGATCCATTTCACCTCCAACACGAAAAACTTATTAGAAAACACTCAGATTAATAAATAAAATGCTTCTTTCTGATCCTACAGTATGCAAATGTGCAATCTGGTGCGTAGGCAGTTACTCCTGAAGCTATTAGCTAACTGGCCTACGCACACACACACACACACACACACACACACACACACACACACACACACACACACACTCAGGCGGGATCAATAAAAGAAAAGCTTTTACTGTCTTCACTTCCCGGAACCGGCTCGGCGCTGCACTCTCTGGTCGAGCTGCACACACACTTATAAACACCGTGTTTTTCTTCCTGTTGGTTTCTTCCTTTCTTCTCCCCTGAAACTCTTCCACCTTTTCCCCGCAGGCTCGTTAAACCGGAGTTCCCCGTCTCGCATACGAAGTCGAGCGATTACGAAAAGGCCTTTCCCGAGTCTCTAAACAGAAGCAGGCTGCAGCTGCACCGCTCCTTCTTCTGGCCTCCATCACACTTCTATAAATTATTCAGCGCAGGCGATGATAAACAAAATGACAACAAAGTGTTTTAGAGATAAAAGCCATGATGCAGGTGCTCTGCGGACAAACTGTGCATAAAAGATGAGCTGTGTTGACATCTGTCAAGTCAAGAAGCTGCTGTTTGTCAACACATCAGGAGAGACGATGCAGCATACCGATTATATAAGTTATAAAACCTGCACACACTTCTGCTCCTACCACTACTGCCAATAACAATTAACAACAACAGACCCAAAAACGTTAAATGATGGTCGTAATAAACAAATGTCCATCGACAATATCCTGTAATTCATTAAAAAATGTGATTCGTGGCAGTTTTAAAAAGCAAAATCCTTCATTTTCAAAAGCCGGATCTGTAATGGGTTAAACCCTGATTATAGTTTATTCAGAAGCTGAGAAATAAAAGATGAAAGTATCTCGTGAATCTTTCTTCCCAAACACAGACAAAGAGTAATCCCCAGTTTGAGAAACCAAACTATCACAAGTATCCGCCCTTCATCCTCCACCACCACCATCATCATCATCCCTCCTTCCAACTCAGCCTACTGAGACTAAAGAAAACAGAAGTGGGAGTAAAAACCAGAAATAGCTACAGAAAAAGCAAAGAAAGACAAACAATGTGTAATTAACCAAAACAAACAGAACGTCCATAAAAAAAGCAAACATATAGAAAACATGTTCCTGAGGAGAGGACGGAGGAGATGTGTGGATACAGCTGCAGCAGAAACACCAGCACATGACACCACAGAGCTCAAAGTACAAACAGCGTCTGTAGAAATCCTTCATGATGGTGATTTTAGAGGAGCTATGACTCTGAACAAAGATCTCACTGTCTGTACATACACATACTGTATGTAAGGCTGATGCATGACTGCAGCGCTCGTGTGCTGGGAAACTCCCTGTTTCACGTTTTTATCCGCATTAAACAAATATTCATTTGATGTTTAGCATATTTAGTTTTACATTTTCCAGCAACGTGTCCCGGTCATACCTTCAAACGACTCTGACGGCGCATACTTTCATCGGGAAAAACGACGGGTTTGTTGCCGATAATCGAGATGTAAGAGATCTTTAAGTGTGACAAAGCTTCAAAAGATACCGACAGTGGACGGTGATTTATCTTCTCTGCTTTCAAGGATCTTTGACAGACACTTTGAGGCACGTCTGCAACTGATTCTCACAGTACACAGTCTTACTTTTCTTTTAGTTAAAGTCTTAAAGGTGTAAATTTTCCATCAGGGACTGAACAAAGTCTCTAAGTCCGAGGGAGGTCAGTTTGAAGACACGGGATGGAGGCGATTTACAGCAACTCCGAACAAGACTACGAATCCGAGTTTTGTTTGATCATCAGACTAAATACTCGTCGCCTTTACATCTCCCAGCTGAAACTTCGGGGGCTATCGGACTGTCGCCTCTTGCGGTGCAAAGTGGTATTGCGAGACTGGACGGGCCGGAGCTAGCTGGTTAGCATGCTAACTTCAGTAGACATCTGCAACTCCATACATGGACATCTTTGACATAACGTCTACACTGTTTTGTAATGTTTTAAACTAATATTCTGGCCATATCTTACAGATTGCTCCTTCTGGTGTCTTTTGTTGTTCTGGCGTTTTTGCTGCAAACATCTCAGCTTCCCTCTCGTCACCGTTTTCCCATTTTAGACGCCTTTTTAGCGGTGATTAATTATAGAAAACTGTAGATTGCAGAGGGTAAATCCTCCTCCTAATCCTCTCCTCAGGGGGGAAATGGATTTCTTCCGCTTTCCTTGCGTAGAGCGTCTAATATACATTTGTAGACTTTGTTCACGTTTTATAAAATCATGTGAGGCGAGGCTGAAAGTTGTGTTTTGTTTACCTTTCATGGTGGGCGGGGCGTAGGTGCTCTGCTTCCTCTGAGCGGCCTCTGAAGCCTAACAAGAAGACAAAGAAAAAACAATGGATGTGAAGAGGAGGAGCCCGTTGCTTATACATAAAAATAAATATCCATCAGGAGACAGGAAAAGACCATGTCGTCCTCTCTAATCTCGTTATAGTGACGCAGCATCGACTTTCCAGACGAGCCATCGTTTATCCGGCCGACTGTCTGTCCCCTGACTGTCTGCTGCGACCTTTTAATGACGAGAGTTCACAAGAAATGTGCAATAACAAGAAAATATTGATTGACATGTCTGAGCTGATGTGTTCATGTGTAAAATGGAGGCTCTTTGCTCACGCTGGTTCGCTCTAAAGTGACAGATCAGTGTTTACCTGCCGGCTTCTCTCTGCATCTGTGTGTACAAACAACATTTATACAAACCTGCGACTCTCCGCTGGCGTTGTGTTGATCTCCAACATCTGCGGGAGAGACGAGAGACAGCAGCATTGAGATATTTCTGTTTTGATTGATTCGTCACTAAGCTCATTTTTATGAGTAGATGGCACGTCGCCATTTTCCAAATCTGCAGGACAGATGGTTTTTTTAGCCCCACTGGAGGATCTGTCAGTATCAGTTGTCCTGTCAGTGGTCAGGTTGTGTAGTGGGCTTCTTTGTGGCTGTTGGTGTCTGCTGAAGATGGCTCACAAATATATAGTTTGTGGTAAATGATCTCACACAACACGTGAACACTGCTTGTGGCAAATATGTCTCAAACAGGAGGAAATAGTGCATTAGTTGGGGACTATTTTCAGCAGCGGATTAATCCACATTTGTCCCTTTTGTGAGTATTTAGGGCAGCAGGACGGTGGATGAAGGATCGATAGAGGAACATGTCACCCAGTGCGACTCTCCTTCAGCTCTGTGTTGATGTTTTCATCTCTTTCCGTTTCAAATGACCGACTGAGAGCTGGAGGAAGATTTATATCTCTTGAGGAGGTCGAACAAAATACAAAGAAAGACCAAACAAGAGTCCCAGAGATTGTCAGTAGAAGTTCAAGTGGTAAACTTTAAGAAAATATCCACATTTGTTGAAGACAAAATACTGAAAACATTCAACAACCTAAGACATAACATCCACATTTTTGTCATGCTGATCTTTTTTAGTTTCAAGGCGAAGAGTCGCTTGTTGTTTTCACAGCTGCCAGCTGGTTTCCACTTCAGACCGTCAGCGGCTGATTACCGAGAAATAAAAAACAGAACATCTCTGAAATTTGTCGCCAAATCAAATTTAAATGAATAAAGACAGAGAAGAAGATACTGAAGATGTGTTATGTGTCCTTCTGGACGTTTCCAGGCTTCCTGCTGTGTTGGACAGCAGCAGAGAAACGGTCTCAGGTGCCTGCAGAGCGTCTCCGCTGGAACCAGACTCACTGAGCTGAGCTCACAAAATGGAATCAGGCCGATTATTCAATCAGTCAGTTCCTGTGTGGAGGGATTTATAAGAGCTGAGAGGCAACACACACACACACACACACACACACACACACACACACACACACACACACACACACACACACACTTTAGGCATCCATCAGTCCAGCCTGAACACTGAGATCACTTACCAAAAGCTGCAGCACAAATCTAATAAAGGCTCCATTATAGCTGCTGCTTTTCAGCTCTCATCTCCCCCTCTGCCTACACCCCTCTCTCTCCTCACACACACACACACACACTCACACACTCACTCACTCTGTCTCTCTCTCTCTCACCTGTGCCAGGTTGTCTGTAGATCTGCAGAGTGGCAGGAGTCGGTCTTCTGCGGCGGATCTGAAGTAAACACACGAACACAGACACATTTTCGTTGCTGCTCCTCGAAAAAGTTTTGAAGAAATGATCTCCGGTGCTCTGTGAGACTTCCCTCAGCCGTCTGATCCAACACAGGTTTGATAACTGAAACCAGACTGATAAACTCACCTGTTTTCTTTGTCCGACAATATATAAAAATAGACAAAGGACTCAAACCTAGTTTAGTTTTTTAAACCCTTGTGTTGTACAAGATGGCAGTAATTGACTTTATAACCTTATAGCCTTTTATAATTTAAACATCTGTTTTATGTGTCTTCTCAGGTCTTATTTATTAGAAAAGTTGATTTCTGAGTTTCATTCCCAACTTTGGGATTGTTGAGTATTTGACTCGTTGGGAACGAGACTCAAAAATCAACTTTCTTACAAATAGGAGCTTTAAATGAGCAGCAAATGACGAGTTAACGACGAGATACAGTTTTAGTGTCTTTTACAGTTCAGGTGCAACTTCAGTCACACAGTTTCACTCCGCTGAGGTAACACGTAACCTGTCAGTAAGCTACACTGACCATCTTATCGTTAACAAAAGGTTGTGCTACATGGCTTTTGCAAATATGGATATAATATTAATTGCAGTCAGTTGATTTTATGTCTATTTTAATCTGCATTTCTTAACATCTGGATATGATGACTGTCTTCTGTGCAAACACACTTTAAATACTTAATCTTTGAGAGGATACGCCTTCCCACTGTTTGATCTTGTGTTGCTAAAGCAAGCTCACATGTTGCAACTGCTGAATGCCCAAAAGGTAAAAAAACTGAGATTTGTCCTGAACATTTGCGTGTTTGCTGTCTTTATATCTTTGAGTATTCAGCAGTTGAAACACCTTAAATAGTGTCTTTAGTAATTAGGCTTTAAAAAACACAACATTCAGCTAATTGTCCAAATAATACGAGATTAAAAGTAACAACTGGAGCTAATTGCTGCAACTCTTACACCGTAAAAACACGCGATTACACTAACTGCTGCGTATTTGTGCAAAGTTAATTGTCATTAACTGCCTGAATACTTCTGGCTTCGGTTTATTGTGAGTATTTAACTCTCCATTCACAGTTTTATTACCAACCTAAAGACTTTCCCACAAACTGTACTGTAGCGTAAAGGTACGAGCTAACAGCTAACCTCAACGGCTCATTTGTTTTTATTTTTATTTTAAAAAGAAGGCTGGAAAAGGACATTTTAGATGAATTTTCACGACATTAACTTGAGAAACATGAGCTATAAATGGCACTTTTGCTGATTACTCCAATACCTCCAGCCTTAATAACTAAATAAACCAGTGGAGCCAAAGTAAAGATCAGATTAAACTCACTGTTCCTTTAACAAAACTTGAGAAAAATCCTTTCTGCTTGGCTCCCAGCTCCCAGACGATGGGAATAACACTACAGGAATGTAAATGTTCATCGGGAGACTCGGTTTACGAGATGGTATCTCATAAAACCAGTGCTTAAATTTATCTTCGACTTCTGTAAGTGTTGACGGTTTCCAACACAGGGGCCTCTCCACAAACAGCCACCGAGGGGCCCTAATCTGTCGCTGGTCATTACCAGCTGCAGCTTCCGGTTTCCATCGAATAAACAGTTCGTAAAGACGTCAGCGAGGCGTCCAACACTCACGCCTTACAGAGAGCTGCTCTCCAAACTCCATGATGCAATGTATGAAAGAGCGGCTTCTGTTTCTTTTTTTACTGTAGGCGCCATTCAGAACCAGAGTTTGTGGTGTTCTGCACATTTCAGGAGTCGAACTGGCCTTTTTCAACCTCTCGAAATGAAGAAAGATCTGTTGGTTTGTGATTCCCCGTGTTTCCTCTCTAGAGAACAGGCGTGAACTTGTTGCAATCACCTGCAGATCATCCGTGACGGTGGTGAATTTATTTACAGTCGCTTTTTAGATCATCAGCTAGTAAACAAGGAGCGACGAGGACATTTAAAACGCTAAAACTACAGTTTATATTTCAAGAACACAGAATAAAAACGTCTTAGTTGTGTTTGTTTGTATTAAATAAGTTTCAGGGCGGGTGTTCCCTTTTAAATAATCCACATCATCTGCCCACAAACACACATATAACCCCCCGTTAAACCTCTTTGACAATACTCGTGAAAACAAACAAGCTCGAAATGTGTCACATGCACATCATCAAACACGACAGACCCATTAAACACACACACGCCGTCACCCAGATACAACAAGCTGCAGTTTTCATAAGACGGACTTATGCACGCACACACGCTGATCTGCACCCACACACAGAAAATTCCAGACAAGACTCCCAACATCAGATAGACGCTTCATTCAGCCTCCACATACGTGAACCTCACACACACACACACACACACACACACACACACACACATGCTGGGATACACTCACATGTTCGGCGGCCTGAGGGTCCAGCTGTCCCTGCAGCGGAGGTACAGCAAACTGGATCTTCTTCGGACTGCTGGGCTCCATTATTACTGACTGAGAGATAGAAAGAAAGACGGACAGAAAGAGAGAGAGAGAGAGTGTGTGTGCATGTGTGTGTGTGCATGTGTGTGTGTCAAGGAGGGGAGGGAGTAAAGAGGGAGGGAGGGGAGGGAGGGAGTGGTCTCCTCTCGGCCGATGGGGTCCATTATCACTAATTGACGGACTTACAGAGATAAAGAGTAGAAGCCGAGTCATGACAAACATACGCTCTGATGCAGAATGAGGGAGTAATAAAGTCTTTTTAAAATCTTTTCTCGCTCTAAAAACCAAAATATTACATGTTCGGGCTGATTCCTCGTGATTACAGATGTTTACATTTACAGCTTTCGCTTTACTTTGCAGCCACGTTCAGCTCAGAGGTCGATGTTTAACAAGAAGCTTGAAAGTTTAAGAGTGTGGGCTTCAGTTTAAGTGCTTATATATCTTCGTCATGTTTTCATTTTGACAACAGAAAAGACACAAGAGGCTACAGGCATGTTACAGCTCTGTTAGGCTGTATATTACTACCAAGGACTTACGGCTAGTTATGGGTAAATCCTAAAATTAGACCTATCACAGCCGGAAGAAAGAAGCTGCTCTGTAGTCTGTTGGTACGGCACTAAAGCGAAGTTTACTTTCACAAATATGAATCTTACATAAACGGATACGTTACCTCAGCGCCATGTATCCTGCAAACAACCGTGTTAAAAAGAGAAAAATAATAGTATTAATAATATGTCTTTCTTTCACTTGTTTCCACAACAAATGCACATGCAAGCCAGAACAAGATCTGGTATAAAGTAAGCAGGAAATCAACTCTGAAAAATTGGTTTTCCAGTATTTCCCATCTAAAGACCGCACATTTACAACCCTGTCTCACTTTATAATGGCTCACAGATAAAAACTAAAGACCTAACAACCTTGTAATCCAGATTTATCCCCCCAAAAAATAATAAATTCTCCTTTTTACAGCTTCTTGAGCCATGGGATTTTTAAAAATACTGATTTTGATTCCCTCCACTACAACCCAACCACTCTCGCATTAAAGAAACTTCTCTGAAACCAATAAAACCTATTGGGTTTGTCATATTTTATGTATTCAGGTAACTGTTAATTTCCTGTATTTTTTATTTCCCAGGTCTAAATCCTGTTTCAAAGCCCCGTCCAGACTGCCTGCAGTAAAAATATGCCTGTAAAATCCATTTCTATATTTTTATTGCCTTAAAAAGCAGTCCAATAAATGTATTGAGCCTTTAAGTCAGGACGTGAAGTACCCAGCGATGTAAACTCCCCCGAGGTTGATAAAACAGCTCAACTCTCAGAAAGACGTCAGAGGAGATGATGTCATCTTCATAATGGTGTAGCTGCAAACCTGAGCCTACGTTTTCTTCACATTACCGCCATTGTTCAAAGATTAACGGCAGTCGTCGGAGTATGGTTTTAATGATTCATCTCCACCAATGGATTTTAACTGTGAGGTTAGAAAATATTTGGAAGAACGCTCAGCAAAAATACTTTTATAAGGGCAAATGAAACACTAAAATGTGTCCGGTACACCCTATTTTAATGTTATGTTGAGATATACTGTGAAAAAAGCAAGTCAGACATGTTGCCTTTGCTTGATAGTTAGTTTATTTAGTGCTGCATCCAGGACACGATATTATTTTTGACATTTGATTTAGCTCGCATGACGATTAAATCCTGCATCACATCATTTAAAAACCTCTCTTGTGTAGAATTAAACTGCAGTATCCCACTTTTGAATTAAGTTCAGTGTGCACAGACTTTTTTCACCATGTGACCCAGAAGGACTCGATATATTTAAAAAGTGCACGTCAGCAAAGTCTCAAGTCATCAAAATGAAGTTATGGTCTCTGTGGGAGGAAATTTCCTCCTTGAGTCGGCCGTCAAACAGTAATTTGCACAACCTCAGTCCGTATGTGCATAATCAGACATTTTGTACAGCAATCAGTTTGTTTGTTTAGAAAACAGACTCTGGTCACATTTAGCAAATTGTCTGGCCACAATAACACAGTTCGAGTATCGGATGTCAGAGCGTACCTGAACCCAACAACTGGAGGAGTTTTTTCACAGTAGTCTCGTCTTAACTGCACATCAATAATAATAATATCACCGCGGCTAAAAATAAAGCAGACCTGCTCTTCACTGATGGGTTTCCAGTTTCAAACTTTAAAACCTCTGCAGGCTCATTTTTAAGAGGTTTAGTTAAAAGAAAAGTTTTGATGAATGAGAATATGGTCAGTTTTTTCTCCGGATGCATCACAGAGACCTGAAATCAATAACGTTTAAAAAAGATTTTTACATTCGACTCTGATTATAAATGACGTGCAAAGAAAAAAGTAAAGAAAGAAAAGTTCTGCTTGTACTTTTCCTCTTTGTCTCTCTGTGAATCTCCCATTTGCATTTTCTGCCCCCAACTCAGAAAGCTGCATCTTTTGCCATCAGTGACATCAGTGTGTGTGTGTGTGTGTGTGTGTGTGTGTGTGTGTGTGTGTGTGTGTGTGTGTGTGTGTGTGTGTGTGTGTGTGTGTGTGTGTGTGTGTGTGTGTGTGTGTGTGTGTTGGCAGTGGTAGTGGAAACACTTTGTCTCAGTGGAGACATCTGGAGAGACTTAGTGGCTACTGTAGGTGGAACAAACCACACGTGCATCTGACAAAGAGCCTCTTGTTTTTCTTCTTCTTCTTGTGGTTGGAAACTGTCCGACGCCGCTCTGTGAAGGTGAGACACAAGCGATCGTGTTGTCTGCAGCAACAAGCACCTGCTTCTTCCAACTCGTATCAGCCGCCGTAATGATCGACTTCCTCTGCTCGGGACATGACGTGACGTCCCGGGTGCAGATGTTTAAGTTGCATAAAGCGATGTTTGCGTGATACTGGGTCATTCTGTGGCAACGTCCACTTTTCTATCCCTAAATTACACCTGAAAGACACTTGAGACTCATATTTTATAATAAAACAGCAGGTTATTTGAAGAGTTTCTGCCTCTCAGGTCATCAATCTGGCAATATTTGTTTTTTAATCAATTATTTAACATTCCCAGCACCACAGAACTACCTGACCCCACAGTCATGTTTAGGAGAAAGTGTCGTATTTTGAGTTCAAAACTGTGTTTTTCTACCATTTCAATTGTAATAATGTAAACATAGCTAGGGCTGGGTACCGATACCGGTACCTGGAATTTGATACCGGTCCCAAGCAGTACCTTTTTTTGGTACTTTACCCTCAAAAAATATAATTTCAGTTCTTACCAGTTAAATCATTCACTTCTAGTTTATAAAGTTTTGGAGAGAGTCTCTCTCTGCAAACTCAGGTACCAAAATTTGTCACCAAGTAATTTAATGTGAATTGGCACTCGGTCGTAGCGACGTAATTCTGTTTAAATGTCATGGTTCAGTCCACTCTCTCACGTTTATCTCCAGATTTCATATGAAGTTTTAAGTAGACGTCACGTTTGTAGGGGGAAAAAGTAGAACAGATGGATTTAATTACACGATTTAGTGAGTTTATGTGAAAGAAAAAGTCATTAAGCTTTATTTTTTTGTATTCATAGAGTCGATGAGTTTTGGGATAATGTGGTCTAATTTTAAATGTTAGAAAAATAAATCAGTTTCAGACATCTGCTCCTCTAAAAGCTGACGTTTCTGCAGAAAGACCCTATTAATAAATTATCAAATGATTTCCTGTAATGTGACACAGTCAGTCGTAGACCTACTGCCGACCCATCTGTGAGTCAACACAACACTGCAGCTCCGTGCAGGAAGTGGATCCTGTCCTTCATTTAATGTGGGATTGCTCTTCTGTTTCTCATTTCTTGCAGGTCTTCAAGCTTGTGTCCAAACTGGCTCTGATGCAGCTTCCTCTCACCGTCTCTCAACGTCCCGCCCTACAACAATATCTGATCGGTAACACGACACAATTAAAAGCCTGTAAATACTGAATAATCTGAATCTGCAAAGTAAGCAGTGCTAAAGTTATCAAATAAATGTCGTGGAGAGGAAGTATGAAGAAGCAGAAAATGGAAATACTGACTTTGTAAATTGTACTTTTAATTCATCGCTGGTTTTGACACAAAGAGTTTCATTTTTACCACAAATGAATATCGATCCCAGATATCGTTTTTCAGCCTCCTTGATTTCTAATAATCGGTATCGGCTCGACATCCTTAAATGTTGAATGTTGTAAAAGAACAGATACAAACTCAAAACTCAGACACTGTTTCTACAAATGTGTCCAAAAAATGGTTTCATCCTTTATTGAAAAATACAAATTATGCACAAACGCTGCAGTTTCATCCATCCGTGCCTCAGGGCTGTTTTATTATCTGGGTAAGTGTCCACCACCGTAAAGACTCCAGTGGTGAGAGTAAGGAAACTGCATATTGTAACAGTACCAGCACAGATGTGGATCTGCCAGTGTGTGCAGATGTGTGTGTGGTGCTTGTAGGTGTGTGTGTGGTGCCTGTGGGTGTGTGTGGAGCATCGGGAGGTGTGGTACAGGAAGTGTGTGCAGCGGCGGGGGTAACCTTTGACCCTGAGCTGAGAGAGGAGGGTAGTGTTGAGGCTGTGGATGTTGTGGATGTTGTGGATGTTGTGGTTGTCGGTAGTGTGACAGCTGGTGTTGCTGTAATGTGAACGGTTGCCACGGTAACCCTGTCGGTGGATGCAGCAGATCGTTGACACCTCCTCGTCCTCCTCCAGAACTTTCCTCTGTTTTCTCATCCCGGTGTTCGACAAAGAGCGGGTCGTCGTGGTGTTTCTGTGGTACCACCTGCAGGTGGAGGGTGGAGACGACTGTCTGAGGGCGGGGCAGGAGGGTCAGGGGGGCGAGGTGAGGAGCGAAGGAGGAAGGCAGAGTGTGAGACTTGACAAGTGGAGGTCTTCGAGTCGCCGCCTTCGTCCTGCTTTTACCTTCCTGGCTCTCCGACGCCTCCTCTCCTTCGTCTCTCCCTCCGGATTCAGCTTCAGCAGCAGGAGAGGTCGTCTGTGTTTCGGGCTCCTCGGGCTCCTCTGATAAATCCTCCGCAGAGCAGCAGCTGCTGCTGGAGCTGGACTCTGCTTCTGACTCCCAGCCCACATCCGGTCCAGAGTCCCCTTCTGAAGAGCTGGAATCGCCGCCGCCACCCCGATGAGGCATGGAGCCGGCCCGCTGGTTGTAGCAGGCGGCGCAGCGAGACAGACTGGGCTGGATGGAGAGCAGAGTTAGTCAGTCAGTCAGTTACTCGTTAAGACTTGTAAACAGTCAGTCATGAGATCATTCGTTTGATCTTGTGTGTGTCTTTCAGCAGCTAATCTCTTTTGTGCACATTTGGCCTCGGCCTCAGTCCAAAGTTACAGACAGGATGACTTCTAAATAACGATGTCACAACCTCGAGAGCAGGCTCTACCTGTTCGGTCCTCCAGGAAACTTAATATTTAAAGGATTGGCTTTGTCCAGCGCTGAGTGGTTAAAGTTACCGAACAAATATCAGCTTCACTGTTTTCTGATCTGTTCTCCTGCAGCTGCATCGCTCCGGTGTTCAAATACTTAATGCAACAATACTTTGTGCAACTTAAGAATGATCTTTCTTTCTTTTTTCCGGGATGTTATCCGTAGTATGGTTTAATAGTTTTTTGTTTGACGACAGCCTTGAACTTTTCTAGGTTTTCGTACGACAACACAAGGTGTCAAAGCTGACAAAAAAAGTGCCACTCTGTAGTTTTGGGGAAGAAATGTCTTTTTATTTCATTTTTTTTATTCCTAAACAAACCAAATAAACAAACTCTCTTTGTACTGTACTATACTGCTTTACTTTGTTTATGTGTGGCGGACCCTGCCACCTTTTTTAGCTTCCAACACTTATTTTCCTCTGAGAACAGCTTGTTTATTTATTCAGTTATGGAAAAAAATAAATATTTCTTTGTATTATCGCCTCATTAATATTGTAAATATTAAAATTCTGATTTTGAATTTCCTCTCCAAAACTACGTAGCGCCCCTTTAAATGACAAGTTCAAGCTTTTTTCAGGTCTTTTCTGCTGATTATACTGTCAGGCCTGTACTGTATGTACATTAAAACACAACATGGTCATTATGATCACCTCCACCTGTCGCAATCTGGTGTTAAACAAGATTTTCATCACACATTGTACCTCAAAATACATTTAATCTAACATAATGCTTTAAAAGTCTGACTTTGCAGAATCGAGTGGGAATCTTTAAAAGTCTTTTCAGTACTAAGTTCCCTCTTTGTGCTTTCACCTGACAGAAGTCACATTTAATTCAAATGTAGCGCAAATTAACTGAGAAAAGTAATTTATGATGGAACAAGATGACACGACACTCGAGCCTCAAGAGGTGGAAACAAATGGCATTTCAGTTTCATGTATGAATGTGAGGAATGTTCCTCATCAGTCAACATGTTTTCTTTGCTCAGTGGAGGATTCAGTGGGTGTTCAAGTCACATGCTTTCATATGCGTCATCATTAAAGTCTGATTCCACTGCACTTTGTTGCAACAAAACAACTTTTCCTCCTGAGCCGAGCGTACATCATCATTTTTATGTTTTTTGTAAATACTCGGTGTGTCATGTTAAAAACAAACATCTACCTTTGGTTGGTTTGGACTGTCGGCACGTTGTTCCTCCGCATTCATCCCGACACCTCGCAAAAACCTGTTGGCAAGAAAAAGTGTGAGACAAAGTGAAACATTCAGGTTTAATGAAGCAACTTGAAAACACAAGAACACAGAAACATTTCAAGCTAAAGAAAGAAGGAGAAACATTTACCTCTTTCATTTGTGGGTCCCAGTTTTAATTCATATCCATACTGGTGTCTCTCTGTCAGGCCCTCAGTTTGCTGCAGGTTTAAAAATAAAAATCACTTTTAAGTTATTTGTTTAGTGAACCGGTAAAGAAACCAGCTGTTAAAAACTGTTTGAACAGAAATGTAAACGCCAAAATGTCAACTTTTCAGCCCACACATGAAACCTAATCCCTCCGTTCGTCTGAAAAAATCAGACTTAAACTTATGTGCTTGTTGTTTAAAGTTTTACTCGACACCTTTTACAATCCTTCTATCAAACATCACGCATTACTGAACTCTGTCAAGTTACACTATCGAGAAAAAAACCACATTTTTAACATTTAAAATGACTTTTTAATGATGTAGTGTCTCACAAATACTTTAATTACAGCCTGAGAAGTTTAAAGCAGCATAAATAGAGAAAAAAACTCAAGCATTCATTCATAGAGCTCAAGTCTGCGTCTGTTACTTACCCAGACTTGTTCTGTCTCGTCTTCAGGTCCAGGATGCAGCCCGGCGGTCGGGTTGTGTCGACAGCTGGCTCACGTACCCGCATTTGTTCGTGTAGATGAGACGTCCACGCCCAGGTGAGTGTGCGTGTCTCTTCAGTGCCTGTTGTCTGAGAGTACACAGTGGGTCGTATTCGTTTTAGCACCATCGCTGACGAGGAAGCCAAACACACACCCCCTCTGTACACACACACACACACACACACACACACACACACACACACACACACACACACACACACACACACACACACACACACAGTGGGATCTTCCTCCAGGCGGCTCCACAAACTCACACCAACTGAAAAACACTCGACCGTTATCTATTAAATAAATATATATTTATTCACTGACAGGTCTTTAATAAACAGTGAGACCATAACTTCACTTCAGTTTTAAATATTTTTTTATTTAGACAATGAAAAGTCTGATACAACCACACACGTTACTTCGTGCAGAGACACTTGAGGCATGAAAATCTCTCCAGTAACTGAACAGACCGTCTTAAAAAAAACAACAAAAAAAAGTACTAAAAATAATAATCAGCAGTTTATTTCAGGTATTTTTCCTCCTTTCCAAAGAAGATATTTGTGTTGCCTTAAAGGAATAGTTCCACATTTTGGTGAATAAGCTCATCCACTCGAACCTGGAGCCAGGAGATAGTTAGCTTAGCTTAGCATCAAGACTAGAAGCGGAGGGGAAACTTCTGTCGTAAGCTCATGAAAACTGTCTACCAGCGGCTCTAAACATGTTGTATCTTGTTTGTTTGATCCGTACAAACACAGATTACAGTCATGAGTACAAAAATGTTGAACTATTCCTTTAAAGACTGTCCAGGATGAATTAATAATGACGGGCGCTGAATCTAAGCAGAATAAATCTGAATTAATCTTTTCTTCAATTAGTTGATTCATCTTTGTTTCTAACTGCTTCACAAGTTTCTGCAAATAACTTTAATACAAAATCCACCTTATGTTTAACTCATAAATAAAACAACCTGATAGGCAACAGGAATATATATGATCATTTAAAGACAAAGTATAGAACGGTCATGCTGTTATAAATTATAAAATCACAAGTTATTTGACACCAGAAGCTGAACAATGGAGCCAACAAGAGCTGCAGCGTTTAGTCGATTAATCGATTAATCAATTAGTTGATCGAAAGAAAATTAGTCGCTGTTTATTTTTATAATCAATTAATGGTTTCGGTTATTTTTTAAGCAAAAAATGTCAAACATCTGCTGCTTTTCTTTGTCATTTATGAGAAAATGACGAGTCTTTGGGTTTAAAGACGTCACTTTGGCCTCTGGAACATCGTGAGGATCATTTTTCAAATGTTTGACATTTACAGACGAAACGATTAATCAATTAACAGTGAAAATAATCAGCAGATAAATCGGTAATAAAAATAACCAGAGAGCCAACATGCGTGGTAAATTAAAACTGCAGTGACTGAACTGATTGCAGACTGAGCTCCAGTCGCTTCTCTGGAGAAACTTCACAGTATTCAGAGAAAGTGAAGGTCGAGAAAACACCGAGAAGAACCAGTTTCAGTGTTCGTAACAAATACTGAACACGCGTTTTGGTAAAAGTGATACAAGAATAAGTCTCGAACGCTTACGTACTGTTAATATTATATAAGGCTGCTGTAACTCCTCTCAAAATAAAAAAATAAGACACCGACTACAAACAAAAATAGTTCTTTTTAAACATTAATATCAACAATCATCACCACTGTTATCCACCACAGTACCTTCATCACTGTTATCCTTTTTTTTTTCAGAGCAGTAACATTCAAAAAAAGGACTTTTTCAGCTCTAAAGTGCAAAAACAACCACACCTGCACACAGGGAGAGTTACTGAATGTGAAGTGACTGATGGAGAGATTAACGCAGCTGTGGTCAGTTTGGACGCAACAAAAACATCAGAATATTAAATACAAATGTACGACAGCATCGAATATGTATTTGGCCAAAGCTGACGTGTGTGAAGGAGCGAAGTGTTGATCTGAAGTGTTGACACGTTACGACGTGTTCACAGGTGAAGGATCGCCATCGAAACCATCCACAGAACATCTCCGTCCATAAAAAAGTAACAAGGTCAGTGTAGTTTGTCATCAGAGGACGATCGTTTCCATCGTGACTGATTGACTTGATGTTCAGATGACGTCTCTTGCACGTGTTCAAACAGTAAAAACAACAGTGTGCAGACTTAAAGAGGACACTTGTCAGAACAGGAAATAAGATTCACAAATTTTAGCTTTAGCTGGACTTCAGTTCGCTGACAGATTTGATTTACACGTCATTATCTCCTGATCCTCATGCTGATGAACCTCCAGTTAAGGGTTTACAGATTTTTGTGTGAACTTATCCTTTAACATTTTTGTAACATTTTGCACCTGAGGATTGATTTGTCTTGTAGCAACCACAGACATTGAGATGAGAAGTTCCTACATGTTTTTATTTTAGAGCTGAGTGCTGATTAATCCATCTTACACAAGGCTCTACACCGCTGACAGAAATCTGCAAACTACCACGTGTGCAAAAGTCGTCATCTGAACGCTCCGTTGAACTTCAGTCCTCGTCCGAGTTCATTCATTTAAGCACTTTTGTACGGAGGCCCTGAGAGCTCGACAAGCTGCGACTTGAAAAAGCACACGTGATGCAAAAATGTGTTTTCTTCATTTTGTTTGTGGTTTCTGAAGTTGCTGTGCGTCGAGCTCTCAGGGCCACCGTGCGTGCTTCTTTTCAGAGTCTTGTTCGGTTGATATACGTCACCAAAAGGCAAGAAAACACTGGCTCACAAGTACAAACATTAAAAGGCAGTAATTTGCACACATTCACGCCTCCTTTCACCTGATCGCTGAGCAGAAGCAAACGAGAGAAGGTGCAAACTCCTCCAGCAAAGAGCTGCAGGTCAAACTGGAGTCTTTTCTTTGACTCGTCACATCAACACAACACTTTTTCTGGCGGACCAGACCGGCTGAGCTGTGGAGAAGAAGCTTCGATGGCACATTTAATGTGGATCATTACATTTGTGCAAACTTCGGCATCTGATGCCAAAGTTCACCAGCTCTCTGCATCCGTGTCCCGGCTTCAGAAACCTGCAGAGACGCCGTTTATCAGTCTGGTTTCTTCCTCTTCAGACTTCTGACAACCTCAAAGATAAGAAGCTGCCAGAAGAACGGACGGACGGAGTTATTTTTACTTTTGCTTTCAGCAGGTGAGCACAACTACGGAGGCCTGGAAGAAGAATGAAGAAGCTGCTTGGCAATTTTTCCAAAGAAAGAAAGAGTTTGGCAGGAGTATGTGGAAAAGGCCAAAAATATGATAAAGTACAAGAAGATGCTTTTTCTTTCACGGTGGCAGGATTTCCATCAAGACAACAGGCCTCAAGAATTCACCATTTCCTGCTCGTTCATTCACGGCAGTGAACAATGAACTCTGGCATTAAAACTGTCCAGAAAACATGAATTCACAGTTATTCTCAGTAACTCTGTGCCGGGGAGCTCCCTCCTGCGACCGGTTGCCTCTAAGAACGTCCCGGGTTGGCCGCTGTCACAGTAACTGCATCTTTCATTCACACATTTTTCCAGGATTTCCAGGTCACAATCCTTCTAGATTCAAGGCTACCATCGTCTCTAACAGTGTGTTAAAGCATCAAGTGATCCTCAGAGTGTCTCAGGTTCGGGTCCGGCTCAGGACAGCTGTGAGCTTCTTCCTTTCTGTCTCTCCAGTGTGTCGCGTGCAGCTGAAACGCTCACAGACGGCCTGAAAGATGAATTATGACTTCAAAGTGCACGTGTTTGGCTTCAGCTGACTTCAGAGAAAAAAGCACAAGTAGGACGATCTGTCAGCTCGTCCTCGGTTTGATGAAGATCTCGTCAGTACCTCGACTGGAGGCGTCACTGATATTGTTCATGTTGACCTCTCGG
Organism: Pagrus major; assembly: GCF_040436345.1. Lineage (NCBI taxonomy): Eukaryota > Metazoa > Chordata > Actinopteri > Spariformes > Sparidae > Pagrus > Pagrus major. The sequence goes on from NC_133229.1 coordinate 28,251,183, forward strand.
AGTTTCTAATCGTCGGGTGTTCAGATGGACAGGTCCGTGTCTGTGTCGGTGGGTGTGGTCTTTGGGCTCACGATGCCTCCTCTCTCTTCAGGAATGGAGGACGAGTCACCGTTGAGGCCAGGCAGCACACCTGGAACACACACACCTGGCACACACACACACACACACCGAACAGATGGGGAGTAAATAGACACATCAGCTTTGACAGGCGTGTTATCGTCATTTATAACAAATCATACAGAGAGAAGAAACGGTCGAGGTTCGGTGGCTTTGAGCTAAAATCAGTTGTTATTGAGATCTTTTACCAAAGTACAAATATTACGTCACAAGGCCTGCAGACAAAATCTACAAGAACAAGAAGGATAATCAGCTAAATTTACTCAAAGTATTAAAACTTAAGTACATATAATGCAAAATGGTACGGAGGCCCTGAGGGGCAAGTGAAGATTTTTTTTCTTTTTCTGGTGATCAATTTTCTAAATGATGTTTTCTCTTCTATGTTTATGACTCCAGAACTGGAGGGAAAAAAGTTTTGCCAGGATAATCTTTCTAAGTTCCTTATTTTTTTTTTTTTTTTTCTTTCAAATTCAAAACATTTTGCACTTCAGCCTCGTGTGGTTTTATGGAGCTCCACAAAAACCCTTTGAAAAGAAGTTTCGACAGGAGAAAACTTTCTTTTTTGTGAGGCTCGTTTTTCTCTCGGTGTCACACGGGAATCTTTTTTTCTCCACTTTCTCCAAAAATCTTCTAAAATGTTTCACACATAATTTCTTTTCATGTGTTTTTACAGACTATTCGACAGATTATTTCTTTTTCCCCACCAGTTTTGAGTCACAAACACAGGAAATAAAAAACAGTTCAGATCAGTCTTAGAAAATGGATCACCACAAAAGAAACATTTCTCGTGAGAACTGGTGCAAAAAAGTTTTGCCAGAATAATCTTTCTAAATTCCTTTCTGGAAATGTTTTTCCACCTGTGAAAACGTGGTAAAAAAAAATGTTTTCATGTGTGATACAGGGCCGAAATTTTTTTTTAATTTCATGTGTGAAATGGAGTGACTAGGAATTTTGCAGGATAATTTTTTTTTTTTTTTTCATAAAGCTCATTTTTTAAAGTGTTTTTCATAATGCACATTTTTAGCACCCGAGACTGAAGTGCGTCTCTACCTCACCTTCTAAATAGGACAGAAAGTCTTATGTTTTCTTCCAGGTGAGTTTTTAAGTTCTCACACTTGTGTTTAGTGAGCACAGACAATTATAATTGGTGCTAATAATATAAACAAACACTTTGAAAAATGAGACTTAAAAAAAGAAAATTCTCCTGCCAAAACTTTTCAAAAAAAAGAAAAACATTTGGTTTCATACATGGGAAACAAGCAAAAAAATACAGAATACAGAACAGGACATTGGGTTATTACTCCACCCAGTTATGTAACTGTAACCTTGTGAATCTTTTTGAAAATCTCAAGCCGGTACTTTGCCACCGAGTACGATCTCCCTACAATGTCTTTATTTCCACATATTTAGTAGCAAATCAAATAATTGCTCCAGGAAGTTATTAAGAATTTACAGGACCCTAAATAAAGTTTACTCATGTGCACTATTATCAGAAGGAGTGTCTTACGTTCGGTATCATAAACAGAGCTGTCGGAGCAGGTCCGGTTCCTGCGCTGACTCGACCTTTGACCTGCACTCATGTACTCCTTCAGCACACCTGACCTGAGGGGGGAAAGAAAAGGATGATGCGAGCTCAGATAGAAAACCTCCTCGACTCGCTCGACACGAGAGGTTATTAATTAATGATTAAGATAAAAACAGTGTTTTCATTCAAGCACATCTCCCTCTTTCTTAACCCTGTCCTTGCTACAAATTTCTCAAAGTCAGTGGAAGGATGAGACGTTGTGTCGCTCTGAGGAGATGAAAGTCAACATTTGACCTCCTGTTATCCTCCGAGAGATTAAAGTTATCAGTGATGAAGGAGAGAGTCAGCGTCTCCATACGTTCTCTGCCTGCTGAAAGTCCTCAAAAACCTTTGATAGATCTACTCACAGGCAAAAAATACAAGAATTTATTAAGAACATTTTGAATTTAAAGACATTTTGATGAGCAAAGAACCCACAATGTTTCTCAATCACCTGATCCTGACATGCTGCAACCTGTTTCACTTTTCATATGAGCACCTGGCTTTTATTTTAAGACGGGTTTGACAGAAGTTATCCAGAATCGTCTGGGTTTTTTTTCTTATAGTGTTGCAATGCCGCCTCCTGGAGGACAAAGTTAATAATTCATGAGATCTGTAAAAGGCACGTCATGTCTCGACGTTTTTTCTGTTCTCATGTGGACAGCGTGTTGGTTTGAAGTTTATCTGAAGTTGTTTAGAAATAAAATGATAAAATAAAATCACGTTAATGTGGCTTTTATTTTGGAGTAATCCTGTGTCAGCTCTCAAATGTTTATGTTTCATATCAATAGAAATCTGGTTTGGTTTTATTTTGTTGTTTCTGATGTTTTGTTTTCGTTTTATGAAGCACTTCAGGCTACATCTCCGCTGTACAGATAGTTATGATCACTGATGAACAGCGGTAAAACACTATAACGAGGAGGAAGGTAATAAAATATGAATCTATATTTTCACTCACCTGTCAAAGCTGTATGTTCCCGGGTGACTGATCGACCTCTTCATCTGGACAGACGGACAGAAGACATTTTAGTCTCATGACACATTTGCAATGAATAAACATCTGCATGGAATAATAAAAAAAGAAGAAAAATAATGATGTTGGTTTCAGTTCAAAGCAGAAGAATGGCTGCTAATGTCTACTGGATGAGTCACCTTCAGCTCCGACTGGTTGTTGCCAATTACACTAAAAGTCAATTCAGTAATATCTAATTTATTTCCTCCAATCATTTTACAATCTTCATCTATTTAATTTGATTTCTTTTTGGCATTCTAGGGATTGTTTTCTTGCAGAGAGCTCCATTTCAGCCTGCAGGCATCCGCTGATTGACGGTAAGCAGAGCGTAACATAATGTTCACAGTGCTGCGACAAAAACAACAACAAATAACAGAAAACAGAAATGTTGCCAGAACCAAATTACAGCTCCGTGTTTACTGTGAGTGAATAGTTTTCAGGTTAGTGGAAAAGTTTTGTTTTTTGTTTCATTATGCAAAAATGACCCTAAAGCCACAACTGGAAACAATGAAAGGACACAAACAATAAAAATACATTTTCCAGCTTTAATTTCAGTAAAAACATCTGTTGGATTTTCTGTTTCTGGGTCGCAATTCTCTAATAACCAAAGTTAACAGTTAATGTTTGTTCAAGTTGTCTTTACAACATTAATCAGATCTCCAGAAATATTGAAATCTGAATTGACCTCAAACATCCAAACTATACATGTGTGGATGTTTATGTTATATTGTATGAGTTTATGCTCTTTGTACGTGTTGTTACGCTCGCTGCAGCACAGACGGCTCACTCTGGACAAATAATAAATTAACTTGATGCAGAACTTTGCTGGGAAGGAGCACTGACGTTCAGTTGACTTCCTGCATGGTGAAAATTGTTAAAAAATTGTTTTGACATGTCGCAGCAACACATTCCTGGAGACTTATTGTCCTTGAATTAGTTAGCGAAGGTGTAATTACCCTTTCAGGGGGTCGGAGGTCAGGGGTCAAACTCTGGTTGGCCAGCGTCATGCACTCCTCTAAAGTCCTGATGAAGGTTGCACAGGTTGCACTGAGGAGAGAGGCCTGCAGGAAAAGAGACAAATGGCCGTAAAGTGAGTAGATTGTTTGTTTTGGTGTCACCCAGGGTTCACGTCTTTGTTTCTTAAATCATTCTCAAAAAAAAATGAGTCCACTGTTGTGAAAACACAGAAAAATGAGACAGAATTTAATTTGGTGTTAACAGACGATGTGTTACCTCTGAGGTGGGCGGGGCCTCTGAGTCGTCAGTGTGCTGTGATTGGATGGTTTGGACCTGCTGGACGAGGAGGTCACAGTACAGACGGAGTTCAGACATCTTGGTCTTCAGACAGTCGGGACCTGGAGACACACACACAGTTCAGATATCCTTCTTTAAAACATCACAGCGCCGTAAATCAATCAGAAATATTCAGTGAGTCATGAGCGGACACAAATCTTTTATCAGACTTCATAATGTGTGTCAGTAATTTAAGCTACAGCAGAGCATCTTTTTCACTTCTCTTAATAAAATGAAATAACCAGCTCGAGCTGCGACCGTTAACTGACTGCTTCTCAATCATTACGTTAATCAGCAGCTGTAATTCATCAATTCATCGTTTTGAGTAACTTGTAAAGGGAAAAAAGGTCCAAATTCTCTGAGTCCAGCCTCTTAATTTTTTTCTCTGGATCAATTTTCTAAGTCTGAAAAAGGTTTTGCCAAGATAATCTTTTTAAGTCCCTTAGAAAAAAAAAATCAGGAAGAAAATGTTTTTCTTCAGATGTGAACGGAGTGAAAAAACATTTTTTAAGATTTAAGATTTTTTTTTCTTCCAGGAAAATTTTTTTGTTTCATGAGGAAAAAAACTTGAATGTGTGAAACCAGGTGAAAAAAAAGTTTTGGCAGGAGACATTTTTTTTGTAAGGCTTTCAAAGTGTTTGTTTATATCAGCGCCAAAAGTGTTTGTTTTTATAATTCTCATTCTCAGGTGCGCCACTACCCCACGTTCCACATCAGGACTAAAAGCATTCAGGGCAATTCAGTGCAACGTCATTATTTTTTTTTCCATCTGTGATTTTCATGTTTGGCACCGAGTGGGATTTTTTCCCCTGGTGTGTGACAGAGTGGAGAATAAAGTTTTGGCAGGAGATTTTTTTTCTTTTGTAAGGATCATTATTTGATATATATATTTTTTTTCCTCAGTTTCACACGAGAGAGGTTTTTTTTTCCTCCTGGAAAAAACTAATCGCTCGGTGTCACACTCAGAAAAAAAATTCTCCTGGATTTTTTTTTTTTTTTTGCCGTTTTCACAGATTGAAAAAAAATCTCAGAAGAAAAAAAAATTAATTTCAGGAGATTTTTTTTTCATTCATGTGTGACAAAAAAAAATTCTGGGAAAAAAAAAATTGAAAACTAAGTGAGATGTTTTTTCCCTGATGTGTGACAGAGTGAAGAATAAAGTTTTGGCAAGTGAAATAAACAAAAATCTCCTCCACACAAGAGGTTTTTTCCTCGTTTTCATGTTTTCACAGATTGAAAATAAAACATTAAAGAACATAAAACCAGGTCTCGAGTCAAAAACACAGGAGAGAAAACTCTTTAGATCAGACTAAAAAAATGAACCACCAGAAGAAAAAAAATGTCCTCACTTGCCCCTCAGTATTCGGTGATAACCAGCATAAACTGCTAAGAACAGGGAGTGTCGCCCAGTAGCTGGACACTTCCTGCATATTTTTCACATTAAAAGTCTTTTCTTTTATTGGTACATTGCTGAATTTATCATGTGAGCTGTTGTAGTTGAAAACAGGTAATTCCTCCATGAATCCTTCCCTTTTTTTTAACCTGGCCTTTATTTTTTTTAATTACATTTTTTCGTGTTTGGAAGTAAGAAACAGGCATAACATATCACACACTGTATCTGTGAAAGCAGACGCCGCCGAAAAATGATTCAATTTCCCTTCATGAAAACCAAATAACTTAACACAATAAAACACTATCATGAGGACGGATTTAGAGAGTCACGAGCTAAACTGTTGTTGATAACTTCCCCTCACAAGAGCTCCAGACAGAGGAACAAACAGATGTTGTAGACAGACAGATGTTCATATAAACTGTGTGTACCTTTGTGTTTGTGACTGTCCAGAGTTCCAGCTTTGGACGAGCCCAACGCCACGAGCCACCTCTGTCTCTCTGCAGCGTTCACCGCTCGAACGTAGAAATGCTGCTCGCCGGGGATTATCAACTCCAGACGCGTCGGATCTGTCGGATGAACTGAAAAATAAAACATGAGCAGTGTTTATTATTATTATTATAGCACCACGAGTGAGGACAGGTGAGGTCGTCTGCCAGACTTTTAAAACAGCCGTCTGACCTTTGATGTCACACACGGACATCTTGATGGATCCTTTGCTTCCTTTACCGACGTCGTCCTCGCTGTCATAATAAGAGATGACTCCGTTCTCCAAGACGAACCAGCGCGGCTGCCAGCCTGAGGACAGGAGACAAAACATCATCATGAATGTGTGTTTTATTGTTCAAATTAATAAAAGTGTACATTTATAAAAAAATTAATGTACCTGAAGCTGGAACATTACAAATATTTCTGGATCCTACGATTGCAATTAATTCTTATTTTCATTGTTTATTACTTTGCACATCTTCTCACACAACACATTAGTTGTTTGGTCAAGAAAAGAAGCTCATCGTCACAATATCTGGCATCTTGGCTTGAAAAATGAATTCAAACATTTACTGATACCGGTATCGGAAAGTTCAGGTATCAGGAAGAAAAAGAACGGTGTCTGAACAACAAAAAAACCCTTTAGCTCTTCATTCCTTTATGCAACTCAATAATGTTTTTTCATCACTTTCTCCTTGAGCGGTAAACAACAAGTCTTTAAAAACTTCACACCTTCAGTTTGCACCGCGGGCTATCTGTTACAAAAATGTGTAAAATTCAACACCAAGCCGAGATAAACACAATAATATCATCACAAAGACAAAGTTCCTCCAGAGCCACAGGATGAGTGGTACTCCCCGATACTAGTTACACAAGTTAAACCTGACAGACGTGTTAACTGTGAGCTGGTCAAAATGAAGAGAGAAGATAATCAACTGTGATAATACTTCAAATATCCTGAACCATGCTTTGTTTTATGTTTTATGCATAGTTGTCCTTGTTTTGTGAGTATTTTATGTGTGCTTTGCTAAATAAGGCATGTTTGGTGGTTATGTTCCTTAGATTAATAACTTCTCTTTAATATGCAACTTTTCATTTGCTTGCTTTTGCTTCTATTGTCTTTTAAATGCACTTTTAACATTTTCTTAATGTTTTAATGTGTTATTTTAATGTCTCTGTAAAGCACTTTGAATTGCCTTGTGTCTGAATGCCGCTACATGAATAAACTTGCCTTGCCTTCAGTTTTATGTCCCAAATAAACAATGCTTCTTCTGAGTCTCATGACATGTTTATAAATGACATCTGTATGAGCATTAGATTATATGAGACAGCAAAGTCAAATAGAAATTTGACTTACTTCCTTGTACGAGTGCAATAAAAGCAGGTTACAGTGGGAGGCATTATACCATTATTATTTTTAGACATGCCATGCTGCCATTATTAAGGTCAAATACCAGCATAATCCCTGTTGCTGTGGGTTTCTTTCTATCTCCACCAGTAGATGATGTGTTGTCTGTCACATTTTACACAATTAGCAGGTTAAACATGCTGAAATAAACACAAGTTAAATGATATTGTGCCTGTTGGATGCTGTGTAACTATCAAGCATTGGGTGTAAACTGCTAAAACTAGTCAGGAGTGTGATTTCTGACTGAATAAAGCTGATTATAATATTAATAGCCCTGGCACGTCATGTCGCACCCTTAAAAACTAATATTAGCTTGTTAGCTCGGGGTAAATATTGACTGTTGGAGGATGTCTGACAGGCTGTTAGCACTGCTAGCTTAACACTAACAACACCGTTCATCGTTCATTCACCGTGCCAGAGGGACAGTTAGCTAACACACCTGTCAGGCAGTCAAACACACGACTCACCTGTCATGTAATTCGTCCACTTGTACAGGATCCCCTCCATCGCTTCGCTTCACATCGGCTAATTAGCCTGTTAGCTTTAGCGCGGCAGGCTAACCGAAGCTAACGCTAAACGCTGGGGCGATCTCCCTCCTCAGCGACGGCGGGTTAGAAAATAACCCTCATCGTGACTTGTCTAGATGTTTGTGAAGTGTTTGTGGTTCGTGAGAGCTGAGAGGCAGTGTCTGCGAGATACCGGCATGCTGAGGGCTCGTTTTGTGCTGAGCTGTACGTTAAGGGAAGGCGAAGTTGTGAGCAGTCAGCTGATGGAGAAAAATGTCAACAAAACAGCGGCAGCGTCTCTACGGAAGACGGCGAGGGACATTTCAGAAGACGCTTTTCTTCTTCACTTGAAGTGAGAGTGGGACGTGACGCAACTACGGAAGCCCTGAGGGGCAAGAAAGGATGCTGGTGATCATTGTCTAAGTTTGATCTTAATTGTTTTTTCTCCTTTGTTTGTGACTGGAGAACTGGAAAAAATAAATAATAATAATAATAATAATAATAATAATAATCACAATAAGTTTTGCCAGGATAATCTGTCTAACCGACTGAAAAGATAAACATTTTTAAGGAAAAAAAAGTTTTTTAATCAAAAAGAAGTTCATCTCGTGAGAAAACGAGTGAAAAATTACGGAGCCTCTAATGGGACACCTGGAAAAAAAACTTTTTTTCTTTACTTTTTTTTTGTCAGTTTTTGTCCTGAAAATCTTATTTTTCCCACATTTATCACATCTGATAAAAACTTTGTCTCTCAAAAATTTGTATTTTCACTTTTTTTCCACACATGATGAAATCACTTTTTTCTCCTGAAAATGTTTTTTCCCTGCGTTCAGCCATGATAAAAAAAACTTTTTTTTCATGATTTTTTTTTTTTACTTTTGTTGTCTGTTTTTGTCCTGAAAATTTTATTCTTTTCCCACTTTTTTCCCCACACATGATAAAAACTTTCTGTATCACCCAAAAACACGTTTTTCACACATGATGAAACATTTTTGTCCTGAAAATCTTATTTTTCCCACATTTATCACATCTGATAAAAACTTTGTCTCTCAAAAATTTGTATTTTCACTTTTTTTCACACATGATGAAATCACTTTTTTCTCCTGAAAATGTTTTTCCCCTGCGTTCAACCATGATAAAAAACTTTTTTTTCATGATTTTTTTTTTTAACTTTTGTTGTCTGTTTTTGTCCTGAAATGTTATTCTTTTCCCCACACATGATAAAAACTTTCTGTATCACCCAAAAACGCTTTTTTCACACATGATGAAACATTTTTGTCCTGAAAATCTTATTTTTCCCACATTTATCACATGATAAAAACTTTTTGTCTCTCAAAAATCTTTTATTTTCATTTTTTTCTCCACACATGATAAAACACTCTTTTTTTCTTGACAATTTGAACTTTTTTTTATCATTTGGTTTCTAACATGATAAACTTTTTTCTCTCCTGAAAATGTTTTTTTCCCTTGGTTTCACAACTGATAAAAAATGTTTTTGTTTTTCTTGAAAATTTAGTTGTTTGTTTTTTTTACTTTTTTCCACCTGATAAAAAACTTTTTTTGAATTTTTTAAAAACTTTTTTTGTCAGTTTTTGTCCTGAAATGTTATTCTTTTCCCCACACATGATAAAAACTTTCTGTATCAACCAAAAACGCCTTTTTCACACATGATGAAACATTTTTGTCTTGAAAATCTTATTTTTCCCACATTTATCACATGATAAAAACTTTTTGTCTCTCAAAAATCTTTTATTTTCATTTTTTTTTTCTCACACATGATGAAATCACTTTTGTCTCCTGAAAATGTTTTTTCCCCTGCGTTCAACCATGATAAAAAAAACTTTTTTTTCATGATTTGCTTTTTTTTTTACTTTTGTTGTCTGTTTTTGTCCTGAAAATGTTATTCTTTTCCCCACACATGATAAAAACTTTCTGTATCACCCAAAAACGCTTTTTTCACACATGATGAAACATTTTTGTCCTGAAAATCTTATTTTCCCCACATTTATCACACATGATAAAAACGTTTTCTCTCCAAAATCTTTTATTTTCATTTTTTTCTCCACACATGATAAAAACACTCTTTTTTTTCTTGAAATTTTTATTTTCACCTTTTTTCCCACATGATTAAAAACTTTCATTTGGTTTCTAACATGATAAACTTCTTTTCTCTCCTGAGAATGTTTTTTTCCCTTGGTTTCACACCTGATAAAAAATGTTTTTGTTTTTCTTGAAAATTTAGGTGTTGTTTTTTTTTTTTTTTACTTTTTTCCACCTGATAAAAAACTTTTTTTCTTGGAATTTTTTTAAAAAACTTTTTTTGTCAGTTTTTGTCCTGAAATGTTATTCTTTTCCCCACACATGATAAAAACTTTCTGTATCACCCAAAAACGCTTTTTTCACACATGATGAAACATTTTTGTCCTGAAAATCTTATTTTTCCCACATTTATCACATCTGATAAAAACTTTTTGTCTCTCAAAAATCTTTTATTTTCATTTTTTTCTCCACACATGATAAAACACTTTTTTTCTTGACAATTTGAACTTTTTTTTATCATTTGGTTTTAACATGATAAACTTTTTTCTCTCCTGAAAATGTTTTTTTCCCTTGGTTTCACAACTGATAAAAAATGTTTTTGTTTTTCTTGAAAATGTAGTTGTTGTTTTTTTTACTTTTTTCCACCTGATAAAAAACTTTTTTTGAATTTTTTTTTTTAACTTTTTTTGTCAGTTTTTGTCCTGAAATGTTATTCTTTTCCCCACACATGATAAAAACTTTCTGTATCACCCAAAAACGCTTTTTTCACACATGATGAAACATTTTTGTCCTGAAAATCTTATTTTCCCCACATTTATCACATGATAAAAACTTTGTCTCTCCAAAATCTTTTATTTTCATTTTTTTCTCCACACATGATAAAAACACTCTTTTTTTCTTGACAATTTTTATTTTCACCTTTTTTCCCACATGATTAAAAACTTTCATTTGGTTTCTAACATGATAAACTTTTTTCTCTCCTGAAAATGTTTTTTTCCCTTGGTTTCACACCTGATAAAAAATGTTTTTGTTTTTCTTGAAGATTTAGTTGTTTGTTTTTTTTACTTTTTTCCACCTGATAAAAAACTTTTTTTTCATGATTTTTTTTTTTTAACTTTTGTTGTCTGTTTTTGTCCTGAAATGTTATTCTTTTCCCCACACATGATAAAAACTTTCTGTATCACCCAAAAACGCTTTTTTCACACATGATGAAACATTTTTGTCCTGAAAAGCTTATTTTTCCCACATTTATCACATGATAAAAACTTTTTGTCTCTCAAAAATCTTTTATTTTCATTTTTTTCTCCACACATGATAAAACACTTTTTTTCTTGACAATTTGAACTTTTTTTTATCATTTGGTTTCTAACATGATAAACTTTTTTCTCTCCTGAAAATGTTTTTTTCCCTTGGTTTCACAACTGATAAAAAATGTTTTTGTTTTTCTTGAAAATTTAGTTGTTTGTTTTTTTTACTTTTTTCCACCTGATAAAAAACTTTTTTTGAATTTTTTTTTTTAACTTTTTTTGTCAGTTTTTGTCCTGAAATGTTATTCTTTTCCCCACACATGATAAAAACTTTCTGTATCACCCAAAAACACGTTTTTCACACATGATGAAACATTTTTGTTCTGAAAATCTTATTTTTCCCACATTTATCACATGATAAAAACTTTTTGTCTCTCAAAAATTTGTATTTTCACTTTTTTTTCACACATGATGAAATCACTTTTTTCTCCTGAAAATGTTTTTTCCCTGCGTTCAACCATGATAAAAAACTTTTTTTTCTTGAATTTTTTTTTTACTTTTGTTGTCTGTTTTTGTCCTGAAAATTTTATTCTTTTCCCACTTTTTTCCCCACACATGATAAAAACTTTCTGTATCACCCAAAAACACGTTTTTCACACATGATGAAACATTTTTGTCCTGAAAATCTTATTTTTCCCACATTTATCACATCTGATAAAAACTTTTTGTCTCTCCAAAATCTTTTATTTTCATTTTTTTTCTCCACACATGATAAAACACTTTTTTTCTTGAAATTTTTATTTTCACCTTTTTTCCCACATGATTAAAAACTTTTTTTTTTATCATTTGGTTTCTAACATGATAAACTTTTTTCTCTCCTGAAAATGTTTTTTTCCCTTGGTTTCACACCTGATAAAAAATGTTTTTGTTTTTCTTGAAAATTTAGTTGTTTGTTTTTTTTACTTTTTTCCACCTGATAAAAAACTTTTTTTGAATTTTTTTAAAACTTTTTTTGTCAGTTTTTGTCCTGAAATGTTATTCTTTTCCCCACACATGATAAAAACTTTCTGTATCAACCAAAAACGCCTTTTTCACACATGATGAAACATTTTTGTCCTGAAAATCTTATTTTTCCCACATTTATCACATGATAAAAACTTTTTGTCTCTCAAAAATCTTTTATTTTCATTTTTTTTTTCTCACACATGATGAAATCACTTTTGTCTCCTGAAAATGTTTTTTCCCCTGCGTTCAACCATGATAAAAAAAACTTTTTTTTCATGATTTGCTTTTTTTTTTACTTTTGTTGTCTGTTTTTGTCCTGAAAATGTTATTCTTTTCCCCACACATGATAAAAACTTTCTGTATCACCCAAAAACACGTTTTTCACACATGATGAAACATTTTTGTCCTGAAAATCTTATTTTTCCCACATTTATCACATCTGATAAAAACTTTTTGTCTCTCAAAAATCTTTTATTTTCATTTTTTTCTCCACACATGATAAAACACTTTTTTTCTTGACAATTTGAACTTTTTTTTATCATTTGGTTTCTAACATGATAAACTTTTTTCTCTCCTGAAAATGTTTTTTTCCCTTGGTTTCACAACTGATAAAAAATGTTTTTGTTTTTCTTGAAAATGTAGTTGTTGTTTTTTTTACTTTTTTCCACCTGATAAAAAACTTTTTTTGAATTTTTTTTTTTTAACTTTTTTTGTCAGTTTTTGTCCTGAAATGTTATTCTTTTCCCCACACATGATAAAAACTTTCTGTATCACCCAAAAACACGTTTTTCACACATGATGAAACATTTTTGTCCTGAAAATCTTATTTTCCCCACATTTATCACATGATAAAAACTTTGTCTCTCCAAAATCTTTTATTTTCATTTTTTTCTCCACACATGATAAAAACACTCTTTTTTTCTTGACAATTTTTATTTTCACCTTTTTTCCCACATGATTAAAAACTTTCATTTGGTTTCTAACATGATAAACTTTTTTCTCTCCTGAAAATGTTTTTTTCCCTTGGTTTCACACCTGATAAAAAATGTTTTTGTTTTTCTTGAAAATTTAGTTGTTTGTTTTTTTTACTTTTTTCCACCTGATAAAAAACTTTTTTTTCATGATTTTTTTTTTTTAACTTTTGTTGTCTGTTTTTGTCCTGAAATGTTATTCTTTTCCCCACACATGATAAAAACTTTCTGTATCACCCAAAAACGCTTTTTTCACACATGATGAAACATTTTTGTCCTGAAAATCTTATTTTTCCCACATTTATCACATGATAAAAACTTTTTGTCTCTCAAAAATTTGTATTTTCACTTTTTTTTCACACATGATGAAATCACTTTTTTCTCCTGAAAATGTTTTTTCCCTGCGTTCAACCATGATAAAAAACTTTTTTTTCATGATTTTTTTTTTTTACTTTTGTTGTCTGTTTTTGTCCTGAAAATTTTATTCTTTTCCCACTTTTTTCCCCACACATGATAAAAACTTTCTGTATCACCCAAAAACACGTTTTTCACACATGATGAAACATTTTTGTCCTGAAAATCTTATTTTTCCCACATTTATCACATCTGATAAAAACTTTTTGTCTCTCCAAAATCTTTTATTTTCATTTTTTTTCTCCACACATGATAAAACACTTTTTTTCTTGAAATTTTTATTTTCACCTTTTTTCCCACATGATTAAAAACTTTTTTTTTTATCATTTGGTTTCTAACATGATAAACTTTTTTCTCTCCTGAAAATGTTTTTTTCCCTTGGTTTCACACCTGATAAAAAATGTTTTTGTTTTTCTTGAAAATTTAGTTGTTTGTTTTTTTTACTTTTTTCCACCTGATAAAAAACTTTTTTTGAATTTTTTAAAAACTTTTTTTGTCAGTTTTTGTCCTGAAATGTTATTCTTTTCCCCACACATGATAAAAACTTTCTGTATCAACCAAAAACGCCTTTTTCACACATGATGAAACATTTTTGTCCTGAAAATCTTATTTTTCCCACATTTATCACATGATAAAAACTTTTTGTCTCTCAAAAATCTTTTATTTTCATTTTTTTTTCTCACACATGATGAAATCACTTTTGTCTCCTGAAAATGTTTTTTCCCCTGCGTTCAACCATGATAAAAAAAACTTTTTTTTCATGATTTGCTTTTTTTTTTACTTTTGTTGTCTGTTTTTGTCCTGAAAATGTTATTCTTTTCCCCACACATGATAAAAACTTTCTGTATCACCCAAAAACACGTTTTTCACACATGATGAAACATTTTTGTTCTGAAAATCTTATTTTTCCCACATTTATCACATGATAAAAACTTTTTGTCTCTCAAAAATTTGTATTTTCACTTTTTTCTCACACATGATGAAATCACTTTTTTCTCCTGAAAATGTTTTTTCCCTGCGTTCAACCATGATAAAAAACTTTTTTTTCATGATTTTTTTTTTTTACTTTTGTTGTCTGTTTTTGTCCTGAAAATTTTATTCTTTTCCCAATTTTTTCCCCACACATGATAAAAACTTTCTGTATCACCCAAAAACACGTTTTTCACACATGATGAAACATTTTTGTCCTGAAAATCTTATTTTTCCCACATTTATCACATCTGATAAAAACTTTTTGTCTCTCCAAAATCTTTTATTTTCATTTTTTTTCTCCACACATGATAAAACACTTTTTTTCTTGAAATTTTTATTTTCACCTTTTTTCCCACATGATTAAAAACTTTTTTTTTATCATTTGGTTTCTAACATGATAAACTTTTTTCTCTCCTGAGAATGTTTTTTTCCCTTGGTTTCACACCTGATAAAAAATGTTTTTGTTTTTCTTGAAAATTTAGCTGTTTTTTTTTAGTTTTTTTTTTTACTTTTTTGTCAGTTTTTGACCTGAAATGTTATTCTTTTCCCCACACATGATAAAAACTTTCTGTATCACCCAAAAACACGTTTTTCACACATGATGAAACATTTTTGTCCTGAAAAGCTTATTTTTCCCACATTTATCACATGATAAAAACTGTCTCTCAAAAATGTGTATTTTCACTTTTTTTTTCTCACACATGATGAAATCACTTTTTTCTCCTGAAAATGTTTTTCCCCTGCGTTCAACCATGATAAAAAAAACTTTTTTTTCATGATTTTTTTTTTTTTTTTTTAATTTTTGTTGTCTGTTTTTGTCCTGAAATGTTATTCATTTCCCCACACATGATAAAAACTTTCTGTATCACCCAAAAACACGTTTTTCACACATGATGAAACATTTTTGTCCTGAAAATCTTATTTTTCCCACATTTATCACATGATAAAAACTTTTTGTCTCTCCAAAATCTTTTATTTTCATTTTTTTCTCCACACATGATAAAACACTTTTTTTTTCTTGACAATTTTTTTTTTTTACCTTTTTCCCCACATGATTAAAAACTTTTTTTTTTATCATTTGGTTTCTTACATGAAAAAACTTTTTTTCTCTCCTGAAAATGTTTTTTTCCCTTGGTTTCACACCTGATAAAAAATGTTTTTTGATTTTTTTTAAAACTTTTTTTTGTCAGTTTTTGTCCTGAAATGTTATTCTTTTCCCCACACATGATAAAAACTTTCTGTATCACCCAAAAACACGTTTTTCACACATGATGAAACATTTTTGTCCTGAAAAGCTTATTTTTCCCACATTTATCACATGATAAAAACTGTCACTGTCAATTTTCACTTTTTTTTTCTCACACATGATGAAATCACTTTTTTCTCCTGAAAATGTTTTTTCCCCTGCGTTCAACCATGATAAAAAAACTTTTTTTTTCATGATTTTTTTTTTTTTTTTAACTTTTGTTGTCTGTTTTTGTCCTGAAATGTTATTCTTTTCCCCACACATGATAAAAACTTTCTGTATCACCCAAAAACGCTTTTTTCACACATGATGAAACATTTTTCACTTTTTTCCCACATGATTAAAAACTATTTTCATCATTTGGTTTCTAACATGATACATTTTTTTTTCCTGGATATGTTTTTTCCCCTTGGTTTCAACCATGATAAAAAAAAAACTTTTTTTTCTTGAATTTTTTTTTTTTACTTTTCTTGTCAGAGTTTGTCCTGAAAATGTTATTCTTTTCCCACACATGATAAAAACTTTCTGTATCACCCAAAAACATTTTTTTTCACATATGATGAAACATTTTTTGTTCTGAAAATCTTATTTTTCCCGACATTTATCACATATGATAAAAACTTTTTGTCTCTCAAAAATCTTTTATCTTCACCTTTTTCTCCACACATGATAAAAACACTCTTTTTTTCTTGACATTTTTTATTTTCACCTTTTTCCCACATGATTAAAAACTTTTTTTTTTTATCATTTTCATGGTTGAAACCCCTAGGTTTCAACCATGAAAATTTCTTGAAAATTTAGTTGTTTTTTTCCACACGATTAAAAAAAAGTTTCTTAAATTTATTTTTTCACATTTCTCATTCACATCTTTTTTTTTTCTTGAAACATTTTTTTCACACATTGATAAAAAGTTTTGGTCCCCCCTCCAAAAAAGTTTTCACTATTTTTTCTTGAAATTGTTTTTTCACTTGGTTTCTAGAATGATGAAATTTTTTTGTCCTGAAAATTGAATTTTTTTCTTTTTCCGTGCGCAGGAGATACTTTTCTCGTGCTCACGAGAAACGTTTAAGTTTTCTTTCTTCACATGTCCAAATTATGCGTGACAATCAGTGGTATCCCTCAGCCTGGGATATCATTTGAAAATGGAAGTTTGATAGGTGAACATTATTTATTGAAGTGTAGTTACGGTGAACTCGGCATGCATCATGGTTAGGACTCACAATGAGGATATGGAGCGTACCACTTCTGTGAGAGCTGTCACTGACTTTATTAACAGGCTTTCATAAATCATACAGTCCATCTTTGCAGGTGGTGAGAATGATCCAGATGAGCCGACTGGAGAAGGCAGAGTGTGTGTGCGGAGACTGCGCTGTCTCCAGTGTGCGGTGTCTATTTTATCATTTGTAGAAAAAAGAGTGAAAATTAAAAAAATTTGTGGAGACAAAAAGTTTTTATCATTTGTGAAAAAAGTGGAAAAAAAATGTTGGGGAGTGGATACAAAAAGTTTTTGTTGTGCGGGAAAAAAATACAATTTTCAGGACATTTTTTCATCATTTTAGAAACCAAGTGAAAATGTTTTAAGACAAAAAGTTTTTATCAATGTGTGAAAAAGTTTCAAGAAAAAAAAAAGTTTTTCACGTGAAAAAATAAATTCAAGATTTTTTTTATCATGAAAAAAAAATCATTATGATCATTTGAATCATTTAGTGGGAAAACAGTGTTTTGGGGTACAGTAAGTTTTTATCGTGTGGAAAAAAAAGTGGGAGAAGAAAACAATTTTCAGGACAAAAACTGACAAAAAAAGTTTTTTAAAAAAATCAATAAAAAGTTTTTTTTTATCATGGTTAAAACCAAGGGAAAAAACATTTTGAGGAGAATTTATCATGTTAGAAAACCAAATGATTAAAAAAGTTAAGAAAAAGTTTTTAATCGTGGAGAAAAAAAGTGAAAATTAAAAAATTTGGGGAGACAAAAAGTTTTTATCATATTTGAAAAATGTGGGGAAAAAATAAGATTTTCAGAACAAAAATGTTTCATCATGTGTGAAAAAAGCGTTTTGGGGGATACAGAAAGTTTTTATCATGTGTGGACAAAAAACTGGGACAAGAATACAATTTTCAGGACAAAAACTGACAAAAAAAGAGAAAAAAAATAAAAAATTATTAAACATATTCAAGAAAATAAATTTTTCATGTGTGGGAAAAAAGGTGCAAAAAAACCCCAAACTGAAATTTCAAGAAAAAGCAGGTTTTTATGACGTGTGAAACAAAGGGGAAAAAACATTTTCATTTGTTAGAAACCAAATGATAGATACCAAATATGTGGGGAAAAAAAGTGAAAACTAAATTTTCATGGAAAAAAAAGTTTTTTTTAATCAGGTGTGAAATCAAGGGTAAAGTGATTTCAGGAGAAAAAAGTTTATCATGTTAGAAACCAAATGATAAATAAAAAAAAAGTTTTTTGTGTCGTGCAGAAAAAGTGATTCTTTTTTTGGGTGGGGGGACAAAAAGTTTTTGTCATATGGAAAAAAGTGAAAAGAAATTCAAGAAAAAAAGTTTTTTTATTAAGGTTGAAACCAAGAGAAAAGACCACTACTGTCTGATGATGAGTCTTCTCTTTCACATTTAAATAAGAATTGACGATTAAGATTTGTTCTCTGATAAAAGACACAGACGTGCTAATGGATACCAAAAACTAGCCCCATGACATCTTAGGCTGTTTCTCCATGTCCAAGAATCATTGATTGATCAGTTACACAGATGTGTTAAAGTTGTTTCACCTCCTTTTTAAAAAAAATGTTTCAAGCAACTTCTTCCATCACTTTTCAAGTGAACAAATGAGCGGCAACATAAATGTCTTTGAGGAACAATTTGCCTGAAAGTTTGAGCTTTTCTCCCAAATTGTTTGATTAATTACTTACCACATCCCTCTAACGGTGTTTCACTATTTAAACAAACACTCTGGCTCTTTAATTATATATTCCTTTATTAAACCCACAGTGGGGAAATTAACATTTTTGACACATATACATATCATATATATGCACTTTATCAATTATTCAGTGCATACATAGGCACTACTCTATAGCAACCAGCAGATAATAAACAATAAACACAAAACATACACACTTTGTGTATTTTACAGATTCACCCGGCAACAAGCTGAGTCACAGCCGGCCTACCAGTCTGATTACCATGACAACCAGCATGCCACAGCAGTGTGTGTGTGTGTGTGTGTGTGTGTGTGTGTGTGTTTTGCTGAATCACAGGAACAGGCCACAGCATCAGTCTTCATACAGACTCATATAACAGTAATAAAACACGATACAATAATAAATCTAAATCGCTGTTTTTAAACTGGGATCTGGTTCAGCAGTGATTTCATTACAAACTGTATCTGCAGAGAAAAATCACATTTACAAATAAACACAGAAGAAATGCAGCTCAAAGTGTTCGACACTGAAACAAAAAATGTACAGAAAAAAAAAACAATATAAACAAAAAAAAGGTTAATTTATGTCATTCATCCATCTCGTCTTTGTTTACAGGTGAGTTATTATTTCTTTTAGAACAAAATCTTTAACCTCACAGAATATATTTTCCTCTTCACCTGAGATCACATGTCCGTGCTCTCACTGGTGCAGTCAGCCAGACTCACACAGGCAGTAAATACAGTCTCGGATTTGATTTGCACCAGATGATAAGAAATAAGCTTAATGGGACCAGTTTAACCTCAAAGAGTTCAGAGAGAAAAAAAACGTCTTTTAGGGAATTTAAGCCCCAGTTGTGACTCAGAGCTGAGTGCTGTATGACAACAGTGACACCTGCTGGCCAGAGGCAGCAACTGACAGTAGAAAAAGGCATTTGATCTGTGTGCTTTAAATATGTACTTTGAATTCTTACAAAGACAAATAATATTAAAATACCACATTAAAATGTCTTTAATCATCCCTGTCTCTCTCTCTCAACACACTGCTGCCACACCGACAACCCAGACTGGACCGTCTCTGACCTCAACATCCCTCAAACATTGTTTACAGAACTTTATATTGACCATCAATCGCACTTTATATCAGCTCGACATGAAATGTTCAATGTGAAATATGAGAAACATAATTGTACACATGATCAAATATACGAAAATACAGAACTAGCTCAGCAGCTCATCTTTCAGTCTTAACTGTCAAAGAGAGACAAACACTCGATGTGTTACAGAGGTAATCAAACTGCTGTGTTTTCAGCTTCATTCAAAGAAAAAATGGCATCCCGATCAGAGGCTGATCTCTCCTGTCCTGTGTGCCACAACATCTTTAGAGATCCTGTTGTCCTGACAAGCAGCCACAGCTTCTGTAAAGACTGTGTGCAGAGCTGGTGGAGGAGTAAACCTGTACAGGAGTGTCCTGTCTTTAAGAGAAGGTCATCAAAGTTTGAAGCACCTGTTAGTTTAGTGACAAAGAGGATCTCTGCAGTCTGCGCGGTGAGAAACTCAAACTCTTCTGTCTGGACCATCAGCAGCCGGTGTGTCTCGTCTGCAGAGACTCAAAGATGCACAACAACCACAGATTCAAACAAATCAATGAAGCTGCACAGGATGTTAAAGAAGAGCTCCAGAAGTCCCTGAAGCCCTTACAGGAGAAACTGAAGGTCTTTGAACAAGTTAAAGGAAACTGTGATCAAACAGCAGAACACATCAAGGTCCAGGCCCGACACACAGAGAGTCAGATCAAAGAGCAGTTTAAGGAGCTACATCAGTTTCTACAAGAGGAAGAGGAGGCCAGGATCTCTGCTCTGAGGGAGGAAGAGGAGCAGAAGAGTCAGATGATCAAGAAGACGACTAAGACTCTGGGTAAAGACAGAGCAGCACTTTCAGACACGATCAGAGCCACAGAGGAACTGAGAGCTGAAGACGTCTCATTCCTGCAGAACTACAAGGCTGCAGGGAAGAAAGTCCAGCAGCGCCCCCTGCTGGATGATCCACGGCTGCCTTCAGGAGCTCTGATAGACGTGGCCAAACACCTGGGCAACCTGACCTTCAACATCTGGAACAATATAAAGGACATCGTATCCTACACTCCTGTGATTCTGGATCCGAACTCTGCCCATCCAGAACTCCTCCTGTCTGAAGATCTGACCAGTGTGAGTCACGGAGAGAGGCAGAAGCTTCCGGATAATCCAGAGAGGCTCGACTGCTATCGTTTTGTCCTCGGCTCTGAGGGCTTTGACTCAGGAACTCACAGCTGGGATGTCGAGGTCGGAGACAGTCCAGCCTGGGTTGTCGGTGTGGCAGCCGAGTCTGCTGAGAGAAAGGGAGATATAGATATATAGATATACACATC
This sequence comes from Pagrus major, assembly GCF_040436345.1. Taxonomy (NCBI): domain Eukaryota; kingdom Metazoa; phylum Chordata; class Actinopteri; order Spariformes; family Sparidae; genus Pagrus; species Pagrus major. The sequence continues at coordinate 28,272,192 of NC_133229.1, forward strand.
TTCACGCACACTTTAACTGAGAAGTTGTTTCCGGTCATAAGCACAGGAAACAACCTCCCCCTGAAGATATTACCGTTCGTCTGTGATGATGATTGTGTTGACGATGAGGATTGTGGTGAAATTCTTGATTGCGTTTCCATGTATAAGCAATGTGTTTAAACTCCCACTGAAGATATCAGCAGCAACGGTGAAACAAGTGAGTTAAAAGTTCAACCAAAAAGGAAAAGTCAGTCTTTATCTACTCACCCTCAAGCTTCCAGAAGCCCAGAGATACAAAACAAAAGGTTTGTTTGTTTTTTTACTTTTTAAAACAAGTCCCCGCTGACTTCAGCTGTTTAGGAGGGATTTTGAATGCCAAAACCTTAGCTTTTAGTGGATTATGTTCACACAGTCTGGTATAAGTACTTTCACTTAATCAAAGAATGTGAATATATATCAATATTTAGTATAATTTACCATTCTGACAGTTGTAATTCTCACTAGTTGTTGTTCGTCATGCAGAGTGAACGCGGCACTTGTGTTAGCATCTCCAGTCGAGCCATCCTGCTAACGTTAGCTGGGCTGACGCTGTTAGCATCGCTAGTGCTAACACAAGCAGCGCCTGCTTCTTACTGCTGCTCATGAATGTTGTCATCATAAGTGGCCGCCGTGAAAAAGTTATTCATCTTCGGTGGTTTTGCCACAAACTTTTCATTTTCCTCCCGCTTCCTCCGTCTTCCTGCACCTCTTTAATTAATTTTGCGCGGTTTGTTTTGCTAGTTTTCCCTGAATCATTTCTGCACATGCGCAGTAAGATGGGATAGTCCAATGTGGTGGAGACCGAAGGGGGGATTAATCAGCGAAAAGTCAAAGAAAACTTTCTTAACCATCGTTTTATGAGACGTTTGGCGATCAAGGCAATGAACTTTGCCTAATAGTCATAATTATAAATGTATTATGTCTTAATGTTGTCAATAATCAGTAAGGTGCCGTAGTAAAGTAAGCCCCGCCCACAGGCTCAGTGGCGACAGCAGGTGGTTCGCGCCAAAATGCCAATCTCAGGGTCTACGGCAGACGATTGGAGCCAAAAATGTAAATAACAAAATGGTCGCTGACCTGACGGATCCAGCGGCGACTGTCTGAGGACCTGAGGTGAGTAAACTTTGCTGTGTTAATGTGGTTTATTTGTACAATTACAAATAAACGGGGGGCTGTAAAGTGTGAAGGTAAATTCGGCTTGTACATAATCCTCTAAATACATCTAATAAAGTCAGCGACAAACGCTGCTTTTTTTCGGTACACCAAACCTCCATTGTGATTTTGATGTTTTTTTTCTGCCGTGTGAAACAAAGTGAAAAAAATGTTTTTTTTTCAAGAGAAATAAAGTTTTTCATCGTGTGTCAAACCAAGTGGAAAACACAGTAAATTATAATAATAATGATGTATTGATCCTGTGTCAGAGTTTCATCGCCTGCAGCATCACAACACTTCTCTCCCGTTTCCTGTTTTTCTGCCTCTGCTGTTGCCCTGACAACGTGACGTCACGTCCGCTCTCCCCTGGCTGAGTTTAGTTTCGCTTTGCTGAGTGAGCTCATCGTGTCGCGGCTTCTTCTTCTTCTCTCCATCTGAAGGTTCGTACGAGACATTTTTTTAATAACTGTGACTCTTGAATGACTTGACACGACTTGTTGTTCTCGTCAGCGGCGTTTAGCTCCGCTGGAAACAAAAGAAAAAGCCAAAGAAACGAGCAGAAATGGGGCTGACTCACAGGTTTGGTGAGGTGATGCGTTCATCCTGCGCCTCCCTGGGACCTTTTAATGTCTTAAATGTAGTCCACGTGTTCAGACCTTCACATTTGAGTATTGTTTAAAGTCTTATTTTACTTCTAAACTTTGTTTTTATTCCAAAAAATATGATGTTATTATAATACAGACATGCACCCCCACCCATGGAGAAAGTATTGCAAAATAGCGGGAATGACAGGAGACAGTTACAGGAAGTTACATCATATCTTTATCTATTATTAAGTGATTTATTTTTTTAAAAATGTTTTATTAAACTTGACAAGGGGGGGACAAACATCCAACATCTAAACTGTTCCCACATTTAACATACAAACCTCAACAATGGTTTACTTTTCATTTGTTATGTTAATATTTATTTATTTATTTTTTATAAGAAATAATATTTTAAATAAACTAGCGTGTGGTTCTGTGACCTTGATATTTTAACTAGCAATGAGAAAATGAACTGCTCTGCTAGTAGAACAGGTTTTAAGTAACAGAGCATATATAATGTTATCTCTGTTTGTCAGTAAACATTGAGGTAATGAGGGCGGCATATGACCAGGATGTATTATATATCTTATTAACCTATTACCTTATTAATAATAATAATAATATAATACATGTATTTATAGAGCACCTTTAAAAACAGAGTTTACATATTTAGTTTTATTATGATTTTGTTGATTTATCTGTACATTTATAAACCCCCATGCAGATGAGAGTCAAAGTAAATGTGCGTTCCTGCTCGCTGCGATACGAATCACGAAACAAACAAAAAACAAAGAAGAAGAAATGTAGGAGGGACGGAGACAGTGTGTCCTTCAGTGTTTATCCATATACGTTTCTGAAGCTGTCCGACATGTACATCCACATTCCTCAGAAGCCGTACATTTAAGATACGTACGGATACGTTTGTGTGGCTGTTGTCGGTCTTATAACTGCTACAAAAACACTGTAAGAAGTTTACAGAAGCTCAGAAAAAGAAGAAAACAATTAAACACAAATGATGTAAAGGATGAATGTTTATGTGAGTTTTCAGTTGACGTGCTGATCAGTGATTGGACTGATTCTTTCAGATGGAGGCAGAAAGTCTCCAGCAGCTGATGTTGATGTGAAACCTGCAGCCACAGTGAAGGTAACATGATTAATTTTGGATTATTAGACTAACTTGGCACTGCGTGCTCTGACTGGATACAGTAGAGTGGGAAAAAAAGAGGAACATTTCAAATGTGGAGGAGCTTTTAAAGGCAGTAAAGAGAAGTGGAAAGAGGATTGTGAATGTCTTTATTTAGATGTGACACTGCAGCTCAACAACAGCTGAGGAGGAGAAGTATTTACAGACGTCTTTTATCAACTTTAATTAACAAACTTTCTACCCGATGGGGATTTCCTTCACCACAAGTAACGCTCTCTCTGCAGGTGTTTGTGTGCAGGTGTGGCCTCAGCTATGAATCAGTGTGAGCTGACAGGGGAGGGAGTCCCTCCCTCTAAAACCACTCTGTGTGGGGAACGTGACAGCTGGACCAAAGCTCAGAGGTGAGATCAACTGTTGATGACTCTTCTTCAATATATAAGTCGCAGTCTAATCACTCCATGATTATTTACACTGTGTGTGTTGTGTTGAAGCCCAGAACAGCAGCACCCACCTGACTCTCCTGCATCTGGATCTGAATACAGCTGTGTGACCACGATGAGTGATGGGTCGATGGAGCCTCCTCTAGCTTTTAGTAAATCTGACGCTGGAAGGTAAAAAATTAAAACTGACTTTGTGACACAAAGGCTCAATCCAATTTCCAAGTTTCACCCCTACCCCCTCGTTTTTGCCCCTCAGAAGAGAGTTACAAGTGTTACTGGTTTAAATCTCCCCCTATGAAATGAGGCAACCCTTCAAGACCCTCATATGTCATCAGTTGTCGTCTGTTGTGTTCATGTAAACCGACACGACCGGACATTTCTGATCTGCCGTCTTCAGCTGTGGTGATTTCTCTTGCGTTACTGTGGCGATCCTGGTGTTATCATACTGTTATCAGCCATTTGTCTGATGGAGATAGAAACACACGGACACTCTGAATTTATTCATAACTGAACTGAATTACCAAACTTCAGTCAGCTACGCAGTAAGGATTTCCTTCATCACAAGTTTGTGTATTACTCAGATTGTACTCTTACTGGTGAAAGGTACATTATCTGTACTGGATACTTGTTTAATCCAAGTACTCGCTCAACCCTAACGTTTAGTATCAGCATAAGTTTGATTATCTCCAGTCAGATCTCTTTGTGTTTATCATGTGACTAATAGTAATCATGAGAAATAATGTGTGAGCTCTCTCTGCAGGTGTTTGTGTGCAGGTGTGGCCTCAGCTATGAATCAGTGTGAGCTGACAGAGGAGGGAGTCCCTCCCTCTAAAACCACTCTGTGTGGGGAACATGACAGCTGGACCAAAGCTCAGAGGTGAGATCAACTGTTGATGACTCTTCTTCAATATATAAGTCACAGTCTAATCACTCCATGATTATTTACACTGTGTGTGTTGTGTTGAAGCCCAGAACAGCAGCACCCACCTGACTCTCCTGCGTCTGGATCTGAATACAGCTGTGTGACCACGATGAGTGATGCGTCGATGGAGCCTCCTCTAGCTTTTAGTAAATCTGACGCTGGAAGGTATAAAGTTAAAACTGACAATGAAACTAAGGCTCAATCCCTTATCCAAATGTTACCCCTACCCCTCAAAACAGAGTTAGTGGTAGTGGTTGAAATCTCCACCTATGAAATGGGACAACCCTGGGATCTGGGAGCTAGTGAACCTTGCATCCAAATATCCGTTCATGGACCTTTGTCTTGTGTTGTGGACGGACATGATGTGAGCTATTTCTTCATGATTCCTCCACAGAGTCGACAAGGAGGACTCAGAGGTTCCCAGTGTTCAGCATCAAACACACCTGGACTCCATACTTACGGTCTGTACACGAAAACTACTTTTACATCTGTACTGTCGACAATAATCTAAATGCTGCAATTTTTAGGACAGTGTCAGTCTGTCCAACATGAATCTGATGTTTGGTCTCATTCGTAATCTGATCCAGATGCTGGAGGAGAAAATTGTTACTTTTGTGAAGAGCGAGCTGAAGACGATCAAGACTGTTCTGAATACAGATTACCCAGAATGCTCAGAGAGTCAGAGGGAGGATGAAGAGGTGTTGGATGCTGAGGAGAAGGAGCAGAAGGGGAAGAGCAGAGAGGCATTTCTGAAGATCACACTGCACTTCCTGAAGATAATGAAGCAGGAGGAGCTGGCTGACTGTCTGCAGAGCAGTAAGACGATTTCTGTCATGATTCTGTAACGAAGCAAATAATGCTCACATGGTCGTTCTTCCAACTGCGGCGTGTTCACGTGGGAGCAACGTGGACGCCAAAAAAAGTTGTTTCGCATTTTATCACTCAGTGTTTAAACAACACGTTGACAGCTGTTTCCAGTATTTGAGTGACAAGGAAGCACAAAGAAAAAGATACGATGACTATACAATAAATGTCTTTGGTAAAAGTTTCTAACCATCAACTCAGTAATTATTTGTTCGCCATTTTTCAGCGTCGTATGACGTCAACACGTGTACCAAAATGTTCTCTTTCCAAGTTGTTGTCGTAAATTGTCCTAGTCGGAAAAATCTTTTTTGTACTCGTTCTTTGAGGAAGTTACCCGTTGAAGTATTTTCTTGTTCTTGTTCTTGTGTTCACTCAGGATATCCTGTTCCAGTTTGTTTCCAGCGAAAACTTAAATCCAGCCTGAAGGAGAAGTTCCAGTGTGTGTTCGAGGGAATCGCTAAAGCAGGAAACCCGACGCCTCTGAATAAGATCTACACAGAGCTCTACATCACGGAGGGAGGGACCGGACAGGTCAACAATAAAAACGAGGTCATACAGATTGAAACCGCATCCAGGAAACCAGACAGAACAGAAACAACAATCAGACATGAAGACATCTTTAAAGCCTCACCTGGAAGAGGTCGACAAATCAGAACAGTGATGACGAAAGGAGTGGCCGGCATCGGGAAAACAGTCTTGGCGCAGAAGTTCACTCTGGACTGGGCTGAAGACAAAACCAACCAGAACATACACTTCACATTTCCATTCACGTTCAGAGAGCTGAATGTGCTGAAAGAGAGACAGTTCAGCTTGGTGGATCTTGTTCATCACTTCTTTAGTGAAACCAAAGAAGCAGGAATGTGCAGGCTTGAAGACTTCCAGGTTGTGTTCATCTTTGATGGTCTGGACGAGTGTCGATTTCCTCTGGACTTCGACCGCAATCAGATCCTGACTGACGCTACAGAGTCCACCTCAGTGGATGTGCTGCTGACAAACCTCATCAGCGGGAAACTGCTTCCCTCTGCTCGCCTCTGGATAACCACACGACCTGCAGCGGCCAATCAGATCCCTCCTGAGTGGGTCGACATCGTGACGGAAGTCAGAGGCTTCACTGACCAACAGAAGGAGGCGTACTTTGTGAAGAGATTCAGGGACAAGAAGCAGGCCAGCAGAATCATCTCCCACATCAAGGCATCACGAAGCCTCCACATCATGTGCTACATCCCGGTCTTCTGCTGGATCACTGCTACAGTTCTGGAGGATGTGTTGAAGACCGGAGAGGGAGGAGAACTGCCCAAGACCCTGACTGAGATGTACATCCACTTCCTGGTGGTTCAGGCCAAACGGAAGAATGTGAAGTTTGATGGAGGAGCTGTGACGGATCCACACTGGAAACCAGACAACAGGGAGACGATTGGGTCTCTGGGAAAACTGGCTTTTGAGCAGCTGCAGAAAGGAAACCTGATCTTCTATGAATCAGACCTGACAGAGTGTGACATCGATATCAAAGCAGCCTCAGTGTACTCAGGAGTGTTCACACAGATCTTTATAGAGGAGAGTGGACTGTACCAGGACAAGGTGTTCTGCTTCGTTCATCTGAGCGTTCAGGAGTTTCTGGCTGCTCTTCATGTCCATCGGGCATTCGTCAAATCTGGAGTCAATCTGCTGTCAGAAGAAGCAACATCCTCCCAAAAAGACAACTCTGCAGAGCCACACTTCTATCAGAGAGCTGTGGACGAGGCCTTACAGAGTCCAAATGGACACCTGGACTTGTTCCTCCGCTTCCTCCTGGGTCTGTCACTGGAGACCAATCAGAAACTCCTTCGAGGCCTGCTGACACAGACAAGTGGTAGTTCACAGACCATCGAGGAAACTGTCCGGTACATCAAGAAGAGGATCAGTGAGAAAATGTCTCCGGAGAAAAGCATCAATCTGTTCCACTGTCTGAATGAACTGAATGATCGCTCTCTAGTGGAGGAGATCCAACAGTACCTGAGATCAGGAAGTCTCTCCGCAGAGGAACTGTCTCCTGCTCAGTGGTCGGCTCTGGTCTTCATCTTACTGTCCTCAGAAAAAGATCTGGACGTGTTTGACCTGAAGAAATACTCTGATTCAGAGGAGGCTCTTCTGAAGCTGCTGCCAGTGGTCGAAGCCTCCAACAAAGCTCTGTAAGTAGAGAGATCGTTGGATTTATTTGTCTAATTTTAAATAATCTGCTAGTTTTCAGCTACTTTGTTCTTCCTTCTCTTCAGACTGAGTGGCTGTAACCTCTCAGAGAGAAGTTGTGAAGCTCTGTCCTCAGTTCTCAGCTCCCAGTCCTCTTGTCTGAGAGAGCTGGACCTGAGTAACAACAACCTGCAGGATTCAGGAGTGAAGCTGCTGTGTGCTGGCCTCAAAAGTCCACACTGTACGCTGGAAACTCTCAGGTCAGGGTTCATCGAGACTGATTAGCACAGTAACCTTTCCGCCCTCCCAGTACTCAGATTATGTGACTTGTGTGTTGTTTTGTGTGTTTGCAGGCTGTCAGGCTGTCTGATCACAGAAGAAGGCTGCGCTTTTCTTGCCTCATCTCTGAGTGCAAACCCCTCCCATCTGAGAGAGCTGGACCTGAGCTACAATCATCTCGGAGACTCAGGAGTGGAGCTGCTTTCTGCAGGACTGAAGGATCCAAAATGGAGCCTGGACACCCTCAGGTATGAAGAGGCCTCCTGCAGCCAGAGATAATCAGTCTCCATCTCTGCAGTTTTATCTTATATTCACGAGAGTTTGACCGACACTGACGTCTGAAATCTCAAGGAGACTGAAAACCGATATTTGGTACAGGGGGGAAACTCTGATAGCATCTGAAATGTTGAGTTTATTTTCTTTTTCAGAGATCCTTTATTGATTTTTTTGGGAAGACGGTTTACTCAGGACAGACCAAACCTTGCAGGAAATTGAATTTCTCTGTTTTGTTGTTTAATGTTGAATCCCTGAAGGGTGGGTTTTATTTGTTAAAATCTGGAATCTTACTTTTTGGGGACTTTTTCTAACCCCAACATGCAAAAGCGACCAGGACAAAGTCAAGCTGCTGTTGTAACATACCGCTTTTTTGTTTTTTCGAAGAATGTGGAAATGTAAATGAGTTTTTAGGGCAGAAAACCCTGCTGATCTTTACAAATCCAGATGCGATAGTCTACGTTTGTAGAGAATGACAAACTTCTGTGTATGAGAACGATGTCATTTCCACGTTTTCATGCTGAAAGAGGATGTGCTTGTTCCTTCAGGGTGGAGCCTGGTGGAGTTCAATGGTTGAAACCAGGGCTGAAGAAGTGTAAGTGTCTTTTTTAGTCACATACTTTTAACTCCTTCAAATTTCTGATGTCATCATCAAACTGTCAATAAATGAACAGATGATTGATCAATAACTGCAGCCGTGTTGTTTCTTGTTCCCTCCGTCAGATTTCTGCGAACTCACGCTCGACACAAACACGCTGAACAAAAAGATAAAACTGTCCGACAACAACAAGACGATGTCCCATGTGGAGGAGGATCAGTCGTATCCGGATCATCCAGACAGATTTGACCACTGGCCTCAGCTGCTGTGCAGTAATGGTCTGACTGGTCGCTGTTACTGGGAGGTGGAGTGGAGCGGCAGAATCCATATAGCAGTGACTTACAGAGGAATCAGCAGGAACGGAAATGGACACGAGTGCTTGTTTGGGAGGAACGACCAGTCGTGGAGTCTGGTCTGCTCCGATACCATCGGTTACTCCGTGTGGCACAACAACAAATCCACATACATCACCACCTCCGCCCCCTCCGCCGGCTCTGACAGAGTGGCGGTGTACGTGGACCATCCTGCCGGCACGCTGTCGTTCTACAGAGTCTCCTCTGATGACACACTGATCCACCTCCACACCTCCAACAACACGTTCACGGAACCTCTTTATCCTGGGTTCAGGTTCTGGTCGGACAGGCCCGGTTCCTCAGTGGCTCTGTGTTCTCTGTAGAAGACCATTGATCTCTCAGTGGTTGTAAGTGGAGCAGGTGAGGGGTACCTGAGCTGGTCAATGTATATTTTTATTTATGTTCATCTCCATTTATTAATCTGATTGTTGTGTCATTATTTAAAGTCACTCACTTTATGTTTCCGGTCTTGAGTATTCAGTTTTATATATTTATTACCTCCCAGTCTGTTACACTAGGTATTGTCGCTTCTGATTATTGTGGTCACGTTAGCGTCATTAGGAGAGGCCGTTTCTGACCGGTTCATTCCCGGATGGATCCCATCATGCACTTATGTATTCTCCTATTCAGCTGTGCAATTTTCAATGTGCAATGGTGAAAATTCAACTGTGATTTACTTATTTATTGTTTTTTTAATTTATGCTTATCTCCATTTCAGTATCCCTTTTGCTGTGTTTCCCACATCAAATGAAATGGAAAAAATTTACATGTGTATAAAAGAGATTCAGTGAAGATAAACAACTAAATAAACCTGCAGGTGCCCAAATCCTGCAAACAGTCTTGATTATCAGACATTTTCTGTGTGGGATATGTATCCTGGTACCTGGCAACCCAAACCAGAAAACCAGTCCTCAGAGGTTTTTCACTGTTTTGTACATTTTGTATTATTTATTTCACTGTGAGCTGTGAATATAATTTCACATCTTTGTATCCAATCTGTTAATCTGTGCTGTAGGGTTAGATGGGGGTTGGCCATTTGCAGATATCCCAGAAAAAAACCTTTTCACAGCCTAATGTTGCTTTTCTGAGGCAAAACTCTTCTACAAATAGAGTTTCCTGCTGATGATCTGTTAAGTTGAAGTCTGCAGTGTTTCAAGAAAGTTGTTATAATGAATCGGTTTGCCATTCCTCACCTCTCTTAAGCCTTCACAAAAAGGTTGTTGTCACCCTGATTGTTCCTGACGTTAATGCCCCAGGCTGCGCTCAATCATTAATTAGGAGCCAGTCTCCACTCGCTGTTCAACAGGTGATCTGAATCGACTCCAATCGGAGGGAGTTTAACGTTCAGCTGCAATAAAAAGATAGCAAGTACCAAATAATTGGCTGGCACAGGTTTTCACCCAATAAATAGAGTTGTTTCTCATTCAGCCAGTACAGGAAGACATCTGGACATTACATTTTAAACAATGGGTCACATGACCTCTAAGCTATTTAAAAAAATGCAGATTTTTCATAAGAAATATTCACAAAAAATAGAAAAAGCACCAGAATCCAATAAAAAGAGTTAATCAGCCAGTTTACACAACTTAAACGTAAAATATTAAATGTCATTAACAATGAAATGTAATAATCAGATCAACCCAGTTTTCATAATTCTTAATCTCTCTTTATTGCATTAGAACATACATTTCTCATATATATCTATATATATATTTTATAAATGTGAATTTGTACACTACAATCTTTTATTGTAACATGTTAGAAAATACTCGTAACGCTCCAAAAACATAGCACTAAAAACAGTTACCAAACAATGATTATTACATTTCCTCGTTTTGTTTTGGCCACCAAGAACAGAATAACAAGATGGCGGAGATGAAACTGTCGATCAGGAGAGGAGGGGACCACAGTGGGACACAATCGATCGGAGCCGTTGCGGTTTTTTAGTGGCGGCCATTTTGTGACCAAACGGACGGGGGAAGAGGAGACGGGGGGTTCGATCACAACAGGTACAGAGAGGAGGGGAGGTATGAGGAGGCGATGGACAGTGTGGAGCATCAAACAAAGCCAGATGAGGAGGGCTGAGTTACTCGTAAATATATATAAATGACTGACAAACAGAAAGGTGAAGGGCCGGATCACACAGGACGGCGCTCACTGCTGCCTTTAAAAGTCGTTCTCAAGTGTGAGTGAAACATTAAGAGTCCTGCCTGGTTACTGTTGGACCATCTAGTCTCCAATTAATCTTAAAAAACTGAAACATTAACTATCAATACTTTGCGACTTGGCTTTACTCTGCAGCTCTCCGCTCACTGTTTTCACTTGCTGGGCTGAGGAACATAAAATCATAGGTCGTTGTTCTCAGCCGACAAACTCACACAAGCCGATTAAATGCTCCCAGTGTGTGGCTGACGTAGGAGGTTGAGTATTTAGCTAAATCTTTCCAGGAGTTGGTGATGTCTTTCAGGAAGAGACATCTGTGTTGCTGAATGTGACGGTTAAATAAGTGTTTCACTTCACACATCAACGACGACTGAAACAAACAAACAACCAGTATTTTATTTTTTTTTTGTGAGAGCGTGCAGCGTGCCATCCTGGTTGATCGGGCCCAAAGGCAACCATGTTCAGTAGTTCGTAAGTGACCCCTGGATGGTTGCACCAGCTGTTTGTAACTTCAGACTACTAAAAACAGTTTGGTTACTAAGTTTTGTCAGGTGTAACTGCTACATACTGTTAGCTAATTGAACTAGCTACCTGATAGCACTAGGGTTAACATTCATTATACAAATCGTTGTGCCAATAAAACTACAGTCCGCTATGTTAGCTCACGTATTAAAATCAAATGTTTTTAAAGTTAAGAAAACATCGTTTAACAGTAAAACTCAATTAATGCACTAAATGATTAATTTAGCCTCTTAAAATGGTATTTTTTTGTTATGTTAAAGCTCATAATGCACAATAAATTCCTGTTTTCAGAGCTAATTGCTTTTGATTGGTTTGACTGAGCTTCAGCTGTTTCGCAACAACCAAATTTCCACATTCCTACTCGCCGAGATGTTTCTAAAGTTATAATGGTGAAAGATTTACAAAGAGCTGGTGCAACTCAATCCAGATGTCCAGCAGAGGAATGGGATGTAGTTAAACAAACCAACAGCAGCAGTTAGAATGGAGGAAGAGTTACTGACAGCAGGGTGAGTAGCAGCTTTTTTCTTTTCTTTTTTTAAAAACAAGAGCGCAGCGACGTTTGGTTGTATCACAAAAGACACGGCAAGCAAGTGGAGATAGAGACCAGCCGGGGAACGGTAGTGACAGTCGAGCAGAGAGATAGCAGGAAATCGGGGCACAGTATAACCATCTAACACACACACACACACATACACACACACACACACACACAGCGAGGCTAAGCTTTAAAAACTAGCGTTACAGACACGACACTGCAAGGGAGGCTCAAGGAACGAGATACTGAATGTGGCTGGGCGGATGGGGGAGAAAGAGAAAGAGGGGATGTGAGGCATCAAGGAGAAAAAACAATCCTCTTTTTGTTTTGCAGATACGGGAGCAGGCAGTCGTCAAACGCTGCGTAACGTCACAGAATGATTGTCCTCTTGAACACACCTCCCCTCCCCTCCTCCAGTACACTATTATCACCCTCCTCCTCTCTCGTCCTCCACGTTTGTTAGTTTTAACTTTTCAGGGATTTCCTCTCACATGTCACATGCACACACACATACACACGCACACACAAAACCCTGTGACCATAAAGGACATTTATATACACGTGTACACACACACACTCGCTCACACACACACAACACGCACAGACACAACAGAGAGACACATTTTGACCCAATAATACGGCTGACTGGTTTGTTAGCAGGAAGCAGAGGATTGGATAGTGCACATGTTGATTATAGCAGAGCTCAGCTGATTGGCCGAGCGCACAGACACAGCAGGTCTGTTATTGATATGACAATCAGTGCTACAGTGGCACAATACAACTGCACTGGTACAAAAAATCAATATTAACTATTGCAACTTTTAAAAATGAGACTGTTTTTCCCCCCATAATGAGTCCAAGAGGTGTTTTCAGATTAACTTTGAGTCCAAAACAAAAGTTTTAGGGCTCAAACGAGAAATCAATTAGTCGTTTGACAGAAAATTTAATCATTTATCAATCAAAATTGCTAAAAACAAATCTGGAAAGTGAAGATTTGCTGCGTTTCTCTGTTTTGTATAATTGCAAATTAAATATTTTAGGGTTTTAAATTGTTAGTTGAGAAAAAAAATCACAATTTTCTGTCATTTTATAAACCAAATGACTTTAAAGAGAATAATCAAATCACATTAATCGATGAAGAAATCATCACTTGCGCCCTAATTAAAACAGAACATTTAAGCATATGCAATCTCGTCTCTTCCTCGTTTCAGGCGCACTGTCGAACAGAAGTTTGCAGTCAAAAGTACCAACATTTAAGACATGTCATGTTTCCCGTCCTCCCCCCTCCTCCCTTCTCTCCCCCTCTCCCTCAGTGAGCAGTATTGTGGAGTTATGATGTCAGGTTCCTAAGGCAGTATCACAGTACAGTCCATAGAGAAACAACAGCAGTACAGAATTACACTGGTCTGCCCAGAACCTTACATCCAGCTCAGGTGGGACACTGAAGGCGTCTGGATTTCATTATTTTCCTTTTCTTTTTTTTTTTTAAGCCTCTGGTTATTCGGTTTCATCTTTCCAAAGTGGTGTTTTGTTGCCAAGCAGCCGTTTCCTGTTGTTAAACGATTTACTGAACATTCAAATCAGGAAGCAACGAGGAGGGAGGGGGGGGTTCGGATGTAACTTAAAAAACATTAAAATCTCTCTGAAGTCTCGTCTCTTGTGGCGCCCTGGTAGCTCAGCGGGGCACATAAGGCACATGCCAAGTTCTCGCGACATCATTGGTTTGAAACCGGCTCAGGACCACTGTCGCACGTCTCTCCTCACCTCGCTTCTGTCACACTCCACTGTGGAAAACAGATTGTAAAGCCTGACGTATCAACCCAAAGATAGCAGAGCTGAAGACTTCGTATCACATCAGTCAGACAACACGGCTGCTTCAAGGTAGCAAGCTTGAGTAGCTAATTAGTTGGTTAGGTTGACATTTTAATTTTTTAAGCAAAAATGTTAAACATTTGTTGGTTCCAGCTAGTTAAATGTGAGGCTGTGCTGCTTTATATCACTGTAAACTGAATATCTTTGGGTTTTTGGGACTATTTGTTGGGAAAATGTGCAATATGAAGATTATATCACACTTATATCACAGATTTTCTTTGCTTTGCATCAGTCGTCAGATTTCTAACCTTTTATTTGACTTAAAAAACTTTTCCCGTCATGTTTAAATTGGACCTGCTGACGTCGTGTCTGCTGTTGGACCACAGTGGAGTGTGACGTGAACCAAAAACACGTTTATCTACAACAAACATCTACAGAGCTGCTACTGGACGTTGGGCGAAGTCTCCCGCTTCTTTTTTTTTTACAACTTCTCGAGGCCTCCAGTAAATTCAGTGGCACAACTCTCAGATATAGGGTTCTGGGCCAGAGCTGGGCCGGGAACCGCCCGGCAGGATGTGGGTTGGTTCTGGCACCGAGGTAGCCAATTTCTGATTGGTTAGTGAAAACCGGCCGGGGGACGGCGCAGACGGCTCTGTTTGTCCATTTTTCTTTATGTTGAGATGAAGGAGGTTCAACTATACACTATGAATATTAGACAGTTACCTATTACTAACAAGTGACAACGACTGGAGCCGCTGCAGCCTCCGGGAGTGCCAGAACCAGCCCAGATGTCTCTGGGTTTCGGTGATATTGTAGTGCGGTAGTGTGGTCTATAGTACAGTAGCATCAACACAATGGTCCAATAGACATATCAGATAGAAGATATCATACAGATGGTCCAATACAGTTATAGTACAACATCTATACATCAACTATACATTGTGCGTTTTTTTTTTCCTTTGTTATATTTTCAGGGGTGTCAGGGGTTAGACTTGGTCACCATTACATCACTGCTGTAAGACGGGGAGGGGGTTGAAATAGTTGATGGGCAGAGCCAGAGATAAACAGTGTCTGATCATTACGGTCTCCCAGCTCCACCAGTGTTAGTGCTGCAATCCTGCTACTTGGCAACTGGTGTGGAGGACGAACAGAGGATGTGAGCTGAGTGGCAGTAATAGAGTCATTGTGATAAAGTAGGTAATGTTTAATAATTTGGAGGTAGAGACCACATTTTGCCGAACACAGACGTCACGTGATAATATTATAAGTCCAGTGTAAACTGACATGTTGTAACTGAACAGGTGTGACATTTGACTGCGGCTCACAATCTGCTGAGCAGCTGTGAGTTCGGTTATATTGACGTTGTTAAAGCGATGACAGTTCAGCCACAGAGCATCTTTTAGTTGATCTCAACGAGCTGCGAATGTGTATTTATGCTTGTGACACACGCATACGGGGGGAAAACAACTCTAAACTGTATTATTAATGTGGCTGCTGAAGCACAGACACTTGACGTCAGCCTTGAAGTCATATCCAGGAGATAATGTCAGTAAATACGTGTAAAATACTGACTGTGCATGTCCCACAAACATCAGGTGGTCATTTCTAAAAGACAGTAACAGTAGTCCGTGTCATTTAGTGTCATTTCTCCATCCCAAAATGACACAGAATACCAACTAACACTTTTCAAGTTGTAGTTTTACTCCGAGGACAAAAAACAAATCTGACTTTAACAGGTCTGAAAAATGTTCAGATGGCTGAACCTTTGAAGCGGCCTCCAACAGACCTGATCACCTTGATATTTTGTCCTTTTTTAACCGTTATATTTGGCATTTTTTGCGTTGCGCTTGTGGTTTTGTTGTGTCAGAGCAATCTTGGAGTGAGATATAACACTGTCACTAGCTTTCTGCTCACATACTCTGTTAGGAAAAGCGGCAGCATGAAGCCGCCACAGTCCGACCCGAACAAACTGTCTATCCATGGCTCTGGTTTCCAAACGGGTTTCTGGGTAAAAGGGCGGGTTAAAGGTTCTGTTTCGGGGGTTAGGACACTGAGGACTCGAAGGGTTAAAGGGTTTCAGGGTAAAAGGACTAAAGGGGTTACAATACTAAGAGGTTTCAGGAGTCTGGATGATGAGTTGTTGAAGTTTGGAAATGACAGTCAAGGTTTACAGTGATGAGAGATTTACTGAGATACAGGAATTTGAGAGATTTATGGGTGAAGAGGACACGGTTAGTATGAGTCTTATGGGTCGGTAATGTTAGGATATGACTGTGGCCTCCGTAACTATAGCAGGGTCCTCTATGTCTGCTTTACTTTGAACCATCCGCAGCTCCAGCTGGGGCGGACTGGGCCTCCGACCAGGTCCTGCTAACTCTGAGAGAGAGAGAGAGACGGGGGAAAGGTCGGGGGTGGGCGGGTAGAAATGCAGAAATGGTTAAAGATAAGCATTTATTTTAAATCTAAAAGCCGGTTATCATCTTCAGAGCTGCATGACAGGCCAAACCTTTGCAACACATAGCTTGTAAAAGCAAGAGTAGCAGCAGATCAGACCCGCTGGACGTTTTTACAGGCTGCTGCTGTTTGTGCCACCTGAAGGCACAGATGATCGTTGCAACTGTAGTTTTTCTTTTATCTTAAATTCTGGAAAATGAGTACAGAGTTCAGAGATGTGTGAAGGTCATCACGTGTTTGTTCCTCCACTGTAAAATGTAAACACAAAACACTGAACGTCTGCAAGTTGGGCAGCTAGTAGTGTCGTTATCTAAAAATATAACCCTCATAGTGTTCACGGTTGTGACTGCAATCAAATTTACGGGACAAAAATAGATTTGAAGGAGGCTTCGTGAGGAGTACACAGGATGACAACTGTGCTTTTATTTGTTGGGTAATTTATTTTTATTTCCCCTGCTCATGGTGGCAGGTGGGGAAAGAAAAGTGTGATTTTAAAACAGGAAAGGCTCGTATAGAGACGTGAGGGGCTTCGTCAGATACTTAATATTACAGCATGCAGACAGCTTGCTTTTCTTACCGTGAGCGTACGAAATGGTCCTCTGGATAACATGGTGCATCACTGAAAAAGTCTTCTCACAGGCCGTCTGACAGAGAAAGAGCAGGAAGAGTGAAATTATTATGTTTTATGACCCGGCATATATGAGCTTCGCTGTAATGATGATATCAGAAAAATACAAAATCAAATTAAAATCTGTCGTCTCTCTCTGCTGTAATTTGAAATGTGAGTGCCTGACGCCTCCCTGGTGAGTCTAATCTAATCTTCTGTCACTAATGTGTGTAACATGATGGGTGTTTATGATTTATTAGCTCTCGTGTTTTGTGTTTGTAATTATTACTGTGACGGGGAGCGCTGGTGTTTTCGTACCTTTAGGTCATTGGGGTAGTGGTGTGTCCACGCTAGCAGCATAGCAGCAAACAAGTCTCCAGTTCCTACGAAGACGGCGTCCACTTTGGGAACTTCTATTCGAACTCTCTGTGTCGTCCTGCTGCCGTCGGGACGAACTGAACAGAGGAGCACACACACAACATGTCGAAGGGTTAATTTTGGTTGGTTAGTCTCATAAATACATACATACAGACGATGCATATGCACTCAAATTCATTCATATGTCAGGTACCATGGCGCTGACTGCCCAGCGACACCAGGAAGCGGTCTCCCAGTCTGGAGGGCAGATCAGAGGAGGTGATGACCACTGTGTCCGGGCCCATAGCATGGAGGAGGTCCATGACCTGCAGACAGTCAGTGAGTGAGATACTGAGGCATGTATTCAATCAGCAGGAAGCTTTATAAAGCAAGAAAAATCAAGAAATGTTAGATGACAAAGTGCAATTCAACAGTTTAATCTGTCACCAAAGAAATTATTCAAGAATGGAGAGAAAGATTAGATATTGAGTGATTTATTACCTCTACAGCGTCTTTCTCTGTGCTGATGTTTTTCCCCGTCAATAATCTAAAACACAAGGAAACAGAGGACCATTATGTCGACAGCACCAAAACAAAAACACTGCAACTAAAGTCATTAAACAGAAAACACGCAGAAAGTCTACAGACTTCATTTGAATCAAAGAAGATCGTCAGAGTCAAGGTCATTCTGCTGTGCAGAGCTCAGGAAAGTGAGTTGATAAAAACCCTTTATCGCAGGGAAGGAACAGTGACGCTGGGTTTCTCAGTGTATCTGTGTCCCGTGACTCTGCATCAGAAAGAAGATCGTAAGATGACTAATACTGTTGTCTTGCATCCTGAATCCAAACCCTTTACTTTAATTCTGCTTTTCTCCAATCTGAAGAAGTAGAGAGGTGAAGTAGAGAGTGTTGTTCTTCTGTGTGTCAGTGTTCGCTTCCTACGAGCCTGTCAGGGGGTATTTATTCAAACTTATTGAAGATGAACCACTACAAAAAGGCAAAAATCCAAAGTGGACGGAAAAACCCTTAAATCAGTGTCAGCAGGCGCACTGAAACACCACTAGGTGGAGCAACTTGACAGTGAAGCTGAAGCGATAACTGAGTGGAGACACGGTTATCTGTTAAACTGTGGCTTACTGTGTCTGTTCCTCATAACTGCAGCCATTTAGTCAAGACAGGCTAAATCTAAACATGAGAGCAGCCAACAAAAAATGTGGGAAACCTCTTTTCATCTGCCTGTTTCTCCATGTGGATCATTACAGTGTCATATAAACCAAACAGGAGATACTGCGATCTAAAAAACCTTGAAATCAACCTGTCTGCTTCGTCGAACACATGAAATCCTCACAACTTAATTCAGAATTTGAGTTCCCAGGGTTTTAACAGACACCAAGTGTATCTACGCAGCCAGTATTTTTCCATTTGGTGCAACTTAGCAGCCGAACGAAACAAACCGTGTAAATGAGATTACAAACTGTATGATATATATACCGACACAGTAATTCAAAGTCTTTAGATCTGCGTAAATCAAGGTTTAAAAGGGTGAAACAAGGCAGATAGGAGGGGAGCTCGGGCACACTTTCAGTTAATTCGTTCCCAAAATTTCTGGAACCACAAAATGAGGGTGTTAGATAACAGCATGAGTGGCATTACATAAAGATTCAGAGATCAGTAAATGCGTCGCTACTCACACAGTTAGAAACTCAGAGGTGTAGCTGACAGAAATGAAGTTAGATTATTTACACTTAGTTGTATCGGTACAAATCTTTAAATATGAGAAAGAAACTTGTTACTCACTCAGCCTCAAACTGGTTGGGAGTTATAATGTCAGCAACAGGAACCACCTTGTTCTTATAGACCGGGTAAAGGTTCTGAGGAACGTACTGTGGAGCGGGAACACAAACAGTTCAGTAAAGGAAGAAACTACACACATTAATGAGCAGGCTCAGTCGATTTAATGCTTCTCTCTGATGTGTGTTTTCATGGTTTCGAATTATAAATGATT